>NW_023605230.1:0-26440 GCF_014898055.3 Talpa occidentalis
GGAAATGTAATTACTGGACACATCAATAAGCTTTTTAAAAGTCATAAGGACAGATTCACCTGATCTTCTTTTCCTGTTGCCTCCTTATTGGCGATGACTTCCCCTTTGATTTTTATTTTGTTTTGTCTCTCCTGAAGCATTTGATGACCTGTAAACTCAGAAAAAACACTGTTACAAAAGACTGATTCATTATTGTTTGAGAAATCCCCCTTTTAAAGAGTATATTGCATCCTCCAGTTTTCCTGTTTGCAATGAAGATCCTTATAGAAGAGAGTGAAAAAGAAGTGAGTGCAAAAAGTATATCCCACCAGTGAGTTTTTAGTCACACTAAAACACACTACAATGGGACAGTGGCTTTATTTTATCACATCAGCAGCATCTATGAGCACTGACTACCTGCCCAACACAACATGCTATTTCATTTAACTCCCTCAATAACCCAGTGGGTAAAGATTTTTGGACCCATTCTACAGACATAAAGGATGAAGCATGGGGAAGGCATAGTGTCCTGCTCCTTGTCACACTTGTAGTAAGTGACAGAACCTGCTGCCAAAGCCAAAGCTTTTGTCAGCTCCTACTTTCCCTCAGTGGTTTTCTTTTCTTTCTTTATTTCTTTTTTTTTTAACTTTCCCTCTACTCTTTTTTTCTTTTCTCTTTTTTTTTTTATTTATATAAACACTGGGTACAGTCAGAAGCGTGGAAGGGTGAGAGAATTCACCAGAGCCAGAGCGGGGAGCAGAGCAGGCAGAAGGACCAAAGTACGCTGCTGAGGGGAGCAGCAGGTGGCAGGAGAAGTCTGCGCGCCATGTGGGACCCTCCTCCAGTGGCCCCTCCTCCAGTGGCCGCGGAGAAGCTGGGGATCGAACCGGCACTGCAGAGGCTGCGGGCAGCTTCGCAACTCAGCGCTCAACCACTGCGCCACCGGGGAGGCCCCTCCCTCAGTGGTTTTCTTCTCTTTTCCTACCACTTCCCAATATAAGACCCTAATTAACCAATTGTTCTAATCAATATATTAAAATATCTACATCTACACATCTCTTCCTTTTTTTCCTCTTCTCACCTCCCTTTCTCTCTGTAGGTAGGGGGAAAAAAGCCTTAGATTAAAACATCCTAAGCAACTTCAGTTCTCATACATGGCTGCCAGTGACTTCCATCTTCCTGTGAGTCACAAGTCTCATGATATTCTGTTAACACTTCTTGAACGCTTGAAATGTGCCGATATTGCCCATGAGCTTTAGATGCAGAATCTTTTTAAACCTCATGATAACCTCGTAAGTGAGATATTTTCATTCTTCACGTCTTACAGATGGGAAAAACTAGCTCCAGAGGGGTTAAGTAATCTGCCCAGGGTCACACAGCCAGTCAGTGGCAGAGCTGGGAATCAAACACAGGTATTCAGGTTACAGAACCTACATGCTTAACCTGGACCATCTTCAAAACACAAAACTTCTGATGCTGTTTAGACAGGAACGTGATTTATATTTCTCTAAAGAAAGAATTTCTTGTTTAGGGAGGGGGTTGGGTGCCCCAAGGGCCGACTGGAGCATTTTCTCCTCCCTTTTAGGTCATGGTGTGGTTTCCCGGGGGCGCCTTCGAGACTGGCTCAGCCTCCATCTTCGACGGGTCTGCCCTGGCTGCCTTCGAGGACGTTCTGGTTGTGACTATCCAGTATCGGCTGGGAATATTTGGCTTCTTTAAGTAAGTGATTGACCCCCTGATCTCCCGGGAGCAGCTGTGTAGTAGCCATAGGAGATTCAGTGTCCAGTCACCACAGGAGAAAGGAGCCTTCGTGCCATTGAACCAACTTGGCCCAAGTTACTTAGTTATCACAGGTGAACTCCCCAATCTTAGTAACTTTTCAGATGAAAATCTCTTTCTCATTCAAGTAAAGTCCAATGGAGTGTTCCTGATTGACAGATATCCTTCCACATAGTCAATCAGGGACCCGGGCTCCTTCCCCCTTGTGGCTCTGCTCTTCTCCAGGGCTCCAGGCCCTCTGCATTGGAATGAGAGCATGGAGTCATGCCAGGGAGGTCTTCCGGGGTCAGCCTGGAGGTGGCACTCATCACTTCTCTTCACATCCTGTGGCAGAACGCAAAGGCCACACCAACTCCAAGGGGAATGGAGACATGTAGCCCAGTTGTATTGTGGGAGCAGTCAGGAGTGTAGCGTGGGCCCCATCTCGAGGCTCCCCGAATGCTCCCTGAGAAAAATGATTCATTGTGCTGACTTCCTTCTGTCCAATAACATCTCACATGCTTTGGGCGCTCACTGTGAGCCAGGTAGGGTGCAGGCACTCACCATGCATTATTCCAGCTCACCCTCAGAATAGTCTTCCTGGAAGCACACTGTTGCTAGTCCCACTTTACAGTTGAAACATGGAGGTACAGAGAGGGGAAGCAGCTTCTCAGAGCTCACAGAATAGAGCCGAGGCTCTTGACATTTCTGGTATCCTACCAAGAATATGGTGGAAGGCATGAATGAGTCAAGAGGGCAGGCTGCTGTTTGTCACAGCGGGGAATTTAGCAGTGATGCTAATATGGATCTGACCTTGAGAAACTCTTAGTGTCATGGGGAAGCTAATGCAGCAGCACCAGTACTCATGCCACCGGGCAGGGCAGGTTTAATGCCCTGAGATTGCGAGGCAGTGGGACTGCGAGACTGAGAGAGCTGCAAGAAATCAGGGAGGCTTCGTGGGAGAGGTGGCATTCCAGCTGCACCCGAAAGACAAGGTTGGGTTGGGAGAGATCATACTTTGCAAAGACTGCTGCCAGAGCAAAAGCTGGGAACTTGCAAGGAAATGTAGCAACATGCGGTCCTGGAGCACTGGGAGATGGCTCCGGGGCTTCAGTGAAGACAAGGAGGACTGAGAGAGGTACCGTGACCAGAGCAATTACACCTGTAGCGATTGTGTACAGTGGTAGACTGCAACAGATCCCTTTGGCAGAAAGGTTTCCAAAAATTGTTTCCAATATCTGAGCAGGCAAATGAGGACACAGTAGGACATGGATTTAGAAAAGTGAGGGCAGGTCTGATTGGCAGAGACTTTGAAAGCCAGGCTGTGCTCTGGAGAGTAGAGTGAAGGCGGGGCTAAGAGTGTCCAGGCTGCAGATGGGGAGTTTGACTGGGAGGCTACTGTGCAGTCTTAATGCAGACCATAGGAGTGAATCAGGGTGGTGATTGACTGACTAGTGATCGTTGATGTGGACATAGGGCTTATTGTGTGCCTGGCACCATCAGCCTTCACAACCACCACTCAAATTAGGCACCAGGATTAGCCCATTCTAGACAAGAGAACATTGTGGTAAAGCAGGTTCATTGACTTGCTCAAGGCCACCCGGGATCATAAGTGTCCAGATCATGAAACTTCTGTGCACAGGGAGGCCTTGCTCCCTGGTGCAGCCCAACTGCCAAGAACAGGGCTCTTCTGGATCCATTGATTCAGGGGAACCTATGAATATCCTGCAATTTCTCCTGCCAGGCTGTGATTTTTCCTCCTGGCTGCTTAGCATTCATCAACTTTTCAGAGAAATCCAAATCTCAGCAGAGGGTGAGAACCCAGCCTGGTTTTCTAGCTCCCCCAAACTTCCAATTTACCTCTCTTCCCTATAGGATGCTGGTGATGCCCTGACACCCTCCCACAGCCTCACCCCCAATGTCAGTGGCTCACTGGGCATTCTCACCCTGCCTTTCATCCCCAGCACAGGGGACCAGCATGCTCCAGGGAACTGGGCCTTCCTGGACCAGGTAGCTGCCCTTACCTGGGTCCAGAAGAACATCAACCTCTTTGGAGGGGACCCACTCTCCGTGACCATCTTTGGCGAGTCAGCGGGAGCCATTAGTGTTTCTGGCCTTGTGAGTGCTCCTCTTTGGGGCCTGAACTAATCTCAGTGGGGCAGGTTAAAAAATACACATGATGAATCCCTGACATCAAATTGGTGCTTTCGAGTTGAACAAACACTCTTAGATCTGTGATCTCCAGAGAGACTCACATTGTGAGTTAGGGGCTCAGTCTCATTTCATGGACTAGAGCTGTCCTGGGAAGTTTAACTGAATCGCCCAAGGTCACATTGTAATAACAGGAGAAAAAAATCATTTATATTTATAAAATTGGAGCCCTGGTATCCAATACCAGAACTGGTAATTACTTGTCTAATAGAAAAACTAAGCTAAAAGCATAAAATAACAAATGATTCATGTAATCATTTTGGTTTTACTTAAAACATAAAATGTACATTCCTTCACCAGTGGTTTGATTTAGGGCCTTGTCATTTCAGTTTGTCGCTGGCTGGAGGGCCAACATGCATTTGCATGCAGAAACCTCCTAAAGAATTCATTGCCCTCAAATTGCAGTTTTAGTTTCTTTCCAGTGAGCATGAACTTCAAGATGCCTAAAAGTAGGCTGTGAAGTGCTCATGGAGTGTTTTATTTCCCTCTGCACACTTTACTCTTACTTGTTCACATCTAATTTGACAGCAGTATTTTTTCACTACTTGCCTTTATCAAGGCTTTGTTTCCCCCAAACATTTTTTTTTTCACATGCACACTCCATTCATTCCCATGGTATTTCACCCATTATATAATTACTGTAGTAAGTGTAGCTGAAAAAACAAGTTCGGAAGCAAACACACTTAACTCTTGGCAGGAAATGGATGATAATAGAAATGTACAGAGGTCCTGGAAAATGGCTATAGAGGACACCAGTTAACATATAATCACAGAAATGAGCTACACGAGATGGGTTAAGAGAACTTCTGCTGTGTAGCCCTTGACAAAGTATTTTTTTATATCTTCAAATTAATGCAATAAAGGGATTATAGTAACTCACTTTATATATGTGATGATAGCCACCATTTCATGAGCTCTTATTATTCAAACGAACACTGTACAAAACCTTCTATATTTAAGCTTCTCCTGCTCCTCACAAGTCCAGGAGATAGGTTCAGTTTCAGTATATATGTTCAGTAATAGGTTCTATTTCAGCGTATTGCTCCCCTAAAGGGGATGCTTAGAAGTAATAAGCATCTTGCTTGTGCTTCCCCAGCTAAGAAATGACAGAGCTGGTGCTCATGAACTTCAAGTTTATAAGGAATCAGGACTTGGAGAGGTTCAATAACTTGCCCAAACCCCTTGACAGCTCTAACCCCCAAACCAGATTTTTTTGCCCCCCTCCGAGCTTAGAGCTTCCTAGAAAAGTTTTTTCCAAAAAGGAATGGGCGGTGTGTGTGATGGGGAGCCAGCCCCATAAATAACTTCGCATCTCCTGTGTTCTCTCTCCAGCTTCTGTCCCCACTGACCACTGGCTTATTCCACAAAGCCATCATGGAGAGTGGAGTGGCCATCATCCCTTACCTGAAGGCTGCTGATGATGCTAGGAGTAAGGATGTAGGTTCACTGTTACCCTTTCCAGTTTGTTCTCAGGAAAGAATTTGATCATCTGTGCATAGACCACGTGCTTCCCTGTACTTGCTAACCATGGTCAAAGAATCTGATGCTGGCCCAGAGAGGCTACCATGGAAGACCTGGTTCAGTAGGAAGTGGGTGCAGCTACATAATGCAATATTGCTGGTGTACATGGCTGTGAGTGCATGTGTGCATATGCATACGTGTGAAAGTGTATGCGTGTGAGTGTTATGAATATCATGTGACTGCATATGCATATGTGTGAATGTGAGTATCTGGGTTTGTGTGTATGTGGGTGTGTGCAAATGTGTGTGTTTTTGTGTGTTTATGCATGTGTGTTTACTTGTGGGTGTGTGCATACATGTGTGTACCGTGATCATTTTTCCACCTTAACTATATCCTTTGCTTATGATATATAACTTAGTCCCCTGTTTATATAAAATTCATCTCCTATACTTACTCTGCTTTACCTCCTAGACTACTATGTTAAGAAAGATTCTGAGGCTATTTGCAGCTCAGTGGGAATAACACTATGACTGATTAATGTTGTCTGGCACAAGATCATGTGGGGAGATAGGACATATACCCAGATATTTGTCATCTGTCGTCTTGTCTTAGCACTCTGCCAGATAGTGAGGACCTGGATCCTGAGGTCTCTATCTTTCATGTCCCAGCATAATGCCTTGGTTATATTAGGCAACCGTAAATGTTTACTTAATGTTTGAGTTAAGGAATATGCTGTTGCAGTTGATGAATATTAAATAAACATTAGACTGTGGAGCCCGGGTATTGTACATTTTAGTGGTGTATTTTCTTAAATATCCTCTAGAAAATACAAACCCCGCACTAAGAACAGAAACAGAAGCAGAGTTATAAGATTGTAAAAATAACCTCAATACACAGGGATTATTGATTTTGGTAACATGATATATCAACTTCTGGTTTGTGCTCATATTTGTTCATTCACCACATGCATATTGAGTTCCCAATGTTTTCTCAGTTCTGCTATGACCTCTGAATTTATAAGTAGAAAACTAGCTCAAGACAACAATAATATATCATGCCAAGTATTTTTAACCTGCAGTCCGTGTGTTCGGAAGGTGCTCCTTGAACTCCTTGTATGCAGATTCTCTGTGTGTCCATTTTCCCAGGGAGAAGGTCTATAGCTTTCATGGACTGCTTAGAGCATCTATGACGCCCAGAAGACTAAGGGCCACCACTTTGAAGGGACAGGATCTGCACATGTGCAAAGTTCAATGTCGGGGTGAGCAGGCATTTTGCAAAGGGCTGGGTAGAGAAGGTGAGGATCCTTGGGCAAGAAGAGTTAAAAGGAGGAAAACTGCAGTGGTTTGAAAGTACCTTTTTTTCAAAACAAATGTCTTTTTCTTTTTTTAAAAGATTGATTTATTTATGCACACAAGAACTGGGGTGTAGGCCAGAGGTGCAGAAGGAGGTGGTGAGAGGATTCACTGGAGACAAAGTGGGGAGCAGAACAGGCAAATCTACTGAAATACATTGCTGAAGGGAGCAGCAGGGAGACAGGAGAGGTCTGCTGCACTATGTGGGTAGCTCCCTGGCCAGGAATCAAACTTGTGCTGCAGAGGCTGCAGATAACTTCACAGTGCTGTGCTCAACCCCTTGTCATTCTGAGAGAAGTAGGAGGTGGGCCAGAATTAGTAGAATTGGCATAGAGATGGAAAAAAAGACTTCTAGGGCTTTCCAGGCTGGGGGTGAAAGAGAGGTTTCAGAGAACTGACAGGCCAAGACTGACTAGAGGCATGCCTCAACTGATAGTTAAGAAGCTTGCAAAGCTATTCCTTACTCTTGGGCCTCCTAACTCCATATAGCAGCCCAGAGTTGAGTTTCTCATCTCCTTGGGGGACTGGTGCCAGACTGGCCTTTCTGGAACCCAGAACCTTGACTCTGTCCCAGCCCACAGACTGCCACAGCACCTCCCCCAGCTCTGACAATTAGCAAAGATGACAAAGAGGTTCAGGTGAGCGAGTATGGAGAACACCAGTCCGTCTGTCCTTGATGGGTACATCCCATTCTAGGCACAAGGTGGTGAGGGGGCAGCAGGCAGAGCAGCCTGTGGCTGGATTAAGTACTCTTTCCAAATTTCACTTTTTTGGAGGTTTTCAGTACCCAGCTGTGACCTGGTCCTTTTCTGGAAATAGTTGCAGATGATTGCAGATGCCTGTGGTTGCAAGGCCTCAGACTCCCCTGCCTTGCTGCAGTGCCTGAGGGCAAAATCGTCTGAGGAGCTGCTCAACATCAGCCAGGTAAAGAGCAGGGGAGGGCTTGGGGCAGGCTGGCCCTTTGAAGGGAGCTGAAGGCAAATCCTACTTCTCTCTTATTTCCTTAGGCTTGAGACTTGGAAAGCTAGGGATTAGTGATTCATAGTAATGCCTGACATTACTATTAAAAAATAATGTCTGCCCATGTAGAAGGCAGAATCCTTATAGGTAATTTAAGGAACTTGATGGGCCAGGGGTGCTGCTTAGCCTGAAGAGCCACTAAAATTCAAAGGTTGTCTGTAGGTCACTGAAGGCATCTCATGGACAGAGATGGGGACCATCCTTGCTCCACACGCTACCAGAAGCTAACATCAAGGTCAAGAGCTCAAAGTTCTGTTAGGAAACCACTTTGAATTTGTATAACCAAGGCCTTCCTAAAAACCCAGTTGTCTGAAAAACAACAGGCTCCATTAGAAGAAAGTGAGACACTCACTCTGGACGTATTCAAGCAGGGTCTACATGACCACTGGCAAATTTCAATCACAGGATGAATCATTGAACTGGATGAGCTTTTATGTCCTTTCCAATCTTGGAGCTTCTGATTGTCCTCGAATCATCAAGGTCATTATCTGTCAGATTTCCATGTTTGTTAGTTATTTGGCATGAGCTGTGCTCACATCCAAAAAATGGGTAACAGTCCTTGATCTGATGTCGCAAGACAGCTGTTTTGTGTCTTCCCTTCTGACCCACTCTCAACATCTTGAAAAACCAGGATGAGAGCCAGGTGTTGCTTCCTCAGACCTAAGAAATATCCAGCTAGATCCAAGGCACATGGACGTCTCAGGACGAGCTTCCCACATCCCCACTAGCCATCCCTCTGCTCCCCACTCTGCCTGTTGCATTTAGTCAGTGATTCCCACACTTGAGCATTCATGAGAATCTCCTGGCAGGCTTGTTAAAACAAGATGGTTGGGCTGCACCCCTGGAGTTCTGGATTCAGGCGGTCTGGGATGGAACCTGAGAATTTGCATTTCTGGTAAGTTTCCTGATGATGATGCTGCCGCCACAAGTCCTGGAGGCCCACTTTGAGAACCACTATGCAAGTCTACTATTTTTCTTAGGTAACTACTGTTCTTACCCAGTTAGAAGATGAGGAAACCAAGGCTCAAAAAAGTTGAGTACCTTTGCTCCAGGGGGCTGGCCCAGGGGCACTCTGCACTGGGATGGCTTATTTTCTTTTCTTACTGCACTTTGACCACTTGCCTCAGCCTGGCTAGGGGTTGGGGACAGTGGAATTTGTAAAGAGAAACAGCTGTCAATTTTTCCCTTCTTATTTCAGAAAACCAAGTCGTTCACTCGAGTGGTTGATGGATTTTTCTTTCCTGAGGAGCCTCTAGATCTAATGACTCAGAAACAATTCCATCCAGTTCCTTCTATCATCGGAGTCAGTAACCATGAGTGTGGCTTTCTGCTGCCCATGGTGAGGATTCTGGTGGTGCTTCTGGTCTCTCCCAATGAGTGAGGTGGTTGTTTGCTTCCACAGATGGGTTCCCCTTAGGTGACACCAAATACTGTGAGGGCTGAGGCCCCTCAGCTAAGTGATCATCTTTTCTCTCTGAGGTGGGTGACAGAGGATGGGAACTGCCATAGCAAGTGGACCCCCATCTCCTTGTAGACGCTTGTGGAAAAATGAGTCCGTAAAATGTTAGAGGATTGGGCCAGAGCTTTGGTCAGAACATCACAAGTGCTTGTTTCAAATAAGCACGATTATAGTTTCAAAGGTGAAATTCATCTAGGTTTGGAAAAGTTCAGCCTTTACCTTTTCTTGTGCACCCTTGGTTGAGGCCTCTGACTCCTGAGAATGTTCTCTAAGATTGTGCAAGTTTGAAATTATGGATTTATGTCATTCATTCAATGAGGATGAACTGAGTACCTACTATGTGCTCTGCGCTCTGGCAAAAACTGAGCTTATGGCGGTGGCCGGGTGACACGGTTCCTGCTTTCTGCTGGTTTACATTCTCAGAGAGAGAGCCAAGTTGAAAAGATGATTCCAGAGAGTGACAAGTGTCAGGAAGAATGTAAACCCAGGAGAATGAGTTGCTTTAGGGAAGAGAAAGCAATCGCTAAAGACTTACCTGAGGAGGGGCCATTGAGCTGAGGCCTGAATGCTAACAGGGAGCCCCACTTTCTTGACCCTCCACGTTCAAAAACAAATTTTCTCAGTGGCCCTCAGCAGAGCGGAGTGCTTAAATTCGCAATGCCATCAAAGCTCATTCAAATTGACAAGCCTCCTTTCAAGCTGGAGAAAGGAGGGTAAGGAACACAGAGGTCTGTCCAGTTCAGGGTTCCTCGGTGGCCTTCTAGAACCAAAACCCCGCATTCATGAGGCTGTAAAGGCACATCTGCCATTATTAATTTGACTGACAGCAATGTTTAGGAGTTAAGTGGGGGTGGGAATTTTTTCCTCCTATTGTAAGAAGGCAATTGAGAACCCCTGTCCAGACCACTGCCACTATCACAGACTGGCCTAAGTAAGCCATTTTAGTGCACTCCGCCTGGGAGGAGGGCAGCCCTTTGAGTAGAATGGTAGGAAATCCTACCACTGTTACTAATTTTGGGTCTGTGCAAGGAAGAAGAAGGTTGGTGCTGCTGATGGCAGCCAACACCCCACAGCACTGTGGCCAGTCCTGTATGCCTTCTACCTGCCGAGTGTTCCCATCTGTGCTGTGACTGGCAAGCAGGCAGTATTAGTCCAGTTTTGAGGCTCAGGGAAACAAAAGTGACTTTTCTAAGTCTCCCAGCTAGTGTGGAAATAGTTGTAGTGTTTATGCACTTAGAATCTGGCTTTAAGTGTGGAGTTCTTGATTTACCTGCTGTGTGACCCTAAGTGAGTTGCCTAACCTCTCTGAACCTCTATCCCTTCATCTGTGAAATAGGGCTGATCTTACTACCTGCCTCACATGTACACACTCAATAACTTGCAAATAGTAAACAATCAGTAAATGTTAGATAATTGGAATTATTCAGGAGACAGAAAGGGAATTGGAGCCTGGTCTGCATAGCTCAAAAGCTTGATTCAGTGCTGATCTTCTGGTCATTACACTCATGGCTGGCTGTGAAGGAAGGAGCAAGACGGGAAGGAAGTCTATGCCCCCAGCATCTCCCAAGAGTGTGGCCTAGTTTGGTCACACTCCCAAACATACACAGACAATTCTTAGTAGTTAGACAAACTATAAATAAGTTGAATGACTGGGGGCTCCCTCAGACTCCAAGCGACAATTATGTTTAAATATCTACAAATTTATTATTTAAAAAAAAATTTCTGCAAGCCAAATGTAGCTATTAGAAACAGTCAGCATAATAAAACCACATCCTGCCCAGGTTAAAAATAAATAAATTAAATAAATAAATAAATAAATAAATATCTACCCTAGTGATTCATTACCCCAAGATTTCAGACAAAAAATGAACTAGGGACATTCACTTGACAAATGAGTAGTATTTCTACTCCCTCCTGTTTTTAAGCTGCAATGTTGGCCTGGGAAGATCACTTAACAAATAATTACTCGTAGTTCTTACTATGTACCAAGCAGCACTGGTTCTTAACCACCAGCCTCGCAGCCTTACTGGCTGTCTGCCAAGTGCTGGCTTCTCAGAGGCCCTGATTGCAAAGGTCTTTAGAAAGAGAACATCAAACCACTAATTTTGAGATTTGTCTGGTCTCTCTTTGAATTTGGTGTCAAAGTCAAGTTGTGGCCTATATTACTTTGCTAGTGTGGTTCTAACAAAATACCCCAGTATGGGTCACTTCAACAACAGATACTTATTTCCTCAAATTCTGGAGGCCAGAGGCCGGGTTCAACGGCAGCAGGGCTGGTTTCTTCTAAGACCTCCCTCCTCAGCTTTCAGGTGGCTGCCTTCCTGCTGTTTCCTCGCTTGGTCTCCCTCTGTGCTTGCACATACCCGTGTTTCCTTGTGTCCAGACTTCCTTTTTAAAAGGACACCAGTCAGACTTCATTTTAATTTAATCACCTCTTAAAACTATCTCTACATGGGCCTCCCTGGTGGCGCAGCGGGTTGAGTGTGTGCTGTGAAGCTGTCCACAGCCTCTGCAGTGCGAGTTCGATTCCCGGATAGCCAGGGAGATTCCCACATGGCACGGCAGACCTCTCCTGCCTCGCCTGCTACTCCCCTCAGCAGTGTCTTCTGTCCTTCTGCCTGTTCTGCTCCCTGATCTGTCTCTGGTGAATCCCTCCTGTGCCTCTGGCCTGTACCCCAGCTCTTGTATAAAAATAAATAAATCTTTTTAAAAAAGAACAAATACTTTCTTTACATAAGGTTACATTCTGAGATATAAGGGCGGTGGTGAGAACTTCAGCAGAGGAATTTGGGCAGATACAACTCCCCCTGTTGTGTAGCCTCCCCTCAGGGCAACCATTGGGTCCCCAAGATGGCAGGTATGACAGGAAGTCATATTGCTCAAACCACCCTCTGAGGCTGTCCGACCAACCTGTCAGGGGACAGGAGGGGCTCCTGCCCATCCCAGCCACCCTGAGGAAAGACAGGTGCCGGTTTCCCTTCTGACAACCTGAGGTGCTGACAGAGCCCTGGTTTCTCTTCACAGAAGGAATTCCCTGAGATCCTCAGAGGCTCCAACAAATCTCTGGCCATGCACTTGTTACACACACTAATGGTAAGTGGGGCTGGACAGCAGGACCCCCACAGAGACCTGTTCACTTAACAAGCCATGCTGGGTGGTGCTCTGGGTAGGGGCTGGGGCCATGCACTCCTTGCTCTCCTTCCAGCCCTCTCTTCTTCCTCCACCCTCCATCCTCCCCCACCCTCCTTCCTTCCTACAGTCTTTACACAGTAGAGTTCTGCAGTCCCTTAGCCAACCTCTCAACATACAAAGAGCTCTGGAAGTCCAAAGACTTTTTGTAATCACATGGAGGCCAAACCTGACCCAGCTGACATGTAGCCAGTCTCCACCATTCCCACACAGGCATTGTTTTTACTTATTCTATTATTCATAGGTTTCTTTGTGGACATGTTAATGTGGATGTTGGGGTGCTGTCTGGGTCCCCAACCCCCTGAGCATGATACATAATTGGAGCATGTGTTCTGAATTATCTATCTATGATCTGAAAAGTTCTGAATTCTGAACACAACTGGGACGAGGTGCCTGTAGTCAACACAGGCCAAATGAGGCCTGTGCTGGGTTCCAGCCGTGCTGGGAGCATTTTTTCATTAGCTCCCTGAACAGATGGAGCCTAGGCACGGGGATGTAGAGATGGATTCCTTTCCTCCTTTCTCTCTCGTCATGCACATTTATTCAGGTATATTCCATGCAGGTTTGTCTCAGTCATTTATTCATTCAACAAATGTTCATTGAAAGTCCTCATGCTTCGGTCCTTCCCAAGGTCCCGAGGAACTGGTGGACTGTCAAGGTGGATGGACACGGCCATCCATGTCTGTGGACTAGAGTAATGACTGTCTGACGCCCTGTGGGGCTCACAGTGGGAGCAGCCAGTTCAAGTTAGGTTTCCCTGGCTGGCAAAGGAGCAGGGTGAGGGGAGCTGTAGGAACGGAGAAGACAAATCTGGACCAGAGGCTTCAAAGAGATCAGCGGGAGGACTTGGCTGCAGCAAGGGAGGGTGGACATAGCTGTTACAATACAGAAAGAAAATGAAGCTGACCTCAGGGGCAGGGACGTTGTTTGATTTTCATTTTAGAAAGAGCCCTGTGGTTGCAAAGTGGGGCAGACTGAATGCAGGGGATCCCTCAAGCCTGAAGGCTTACAGGGGGTATTTGGTAGTCGTGGCTGCCTGTTGATAAGAGTTGCTGAAAAGGTTTGAAAATATTTAAAATACAAATCGGACAGTGGAATCTCTCAGGCTAGATTGGAAATGGGCTCATGGGAGGTCTTGCCTTAGAGAAAGGGAGCATTTGAGCAGGTGTACATGTCCAGAGGGAAGGTGTCAAACCAGATCACCAGACTAGGAAGCAGCCTGTGTAGGAAGGTGCCGGGGGACTGGAAGGGCATGCGGTCTCTCCTGGGGTACAGGAGCACACCAGGTGCTGCCTTTCAAACGGTATAACTGTTCCTCTGATGACATCATTTTATTGTAACATTGATGAGAAAAAATATGTTCCAGCTAGGGCCACTATTTTCATGGCGTTTGCATGTCCTGTGTGGGCTCTCTCCAGGGGGTCTGATTCCCTCCCACTTCCCAAAGATGTACACGCTAGGTTCCCTGGCGTGACTCAGTTGTCCAGTCAGAGTGAGTGTGGTGTGGGTGTGACTGTTCTGCGACACAAGGGCATCCTGTTCAGGACTCCCACTTTATGCCTTGAGCTGCCAGGGCGGGCTCTAACCACCCAAGATGCTGAACTGGAACAAGTGTCTTGGGAAATGAATGAATGAATACAAATTATTACTTAAGATTAGAAGAGTTTGCAGTCTTTATTTAGAAGTTTGGGGATGTTTTTGTGACCAGAGTAAGAAGTTAACTCCTGTCATACCAATTGGCCTCTGGTTAAATTTGTTTTCTTGATGCTGTTTGTAGCTTGTAACTTCAAAGAACTGCTGGGTAAAGGAAGACTCACTGTGTTGTCTGTTGGTGTTGACCTGGGTCTCCTGTGACCACGACTCTTTACAGAACATCCCCACCCAGTATATGTACCTTGTGGCTCAAGAATACTTCCACAACAAGCAGTATCCACTTGAAATATGAAATTCTTTTCTGGACTTGCTCGGAGACGTGTTCTTTGTGGTCCCTGCACTGATCACAGCTCGAAATCACAGAGGTGAGTCTGAGTAGCCTACTGCTGGCCCAGGGCCACAGCCCCGCTGGAGGAGCCTGTTGCTGGCTGACCAGCCTGTTCTGCCCTTCCGTTCCCTCACTGACAGGGGCTCCCACTGGTGTCTGGGATATCACCTGCATGCTGACTTTGCATCTGCCTGTCTTCCAGAGTTTAGGAATGCTGATGAGTTCTTGCTGTTTCTGTTCCTTCCCTTCTTCAGAATCATGTAGAAAATTCCTACTTCCTCATAACTTTCTGGGACTATTCCCCAGATTCCCTTTGGAAGTATCTTCCCAGATATCTTTTTTTTTTAAGATTTATTTATTTATTTATTCATTTATTCATTTATTTATTTATGTAAGCACTGGGTACAATTAGAAACATGGGAGGGTGAGAGGCTTCACCAGAGCCAGAGCAGGGAACAGAACAGGCAGACCGACGAAATACACTGCTGAGGGAGCAGGAGGGAGCAGCGGGCGGCAGGAGAGGTCTGCACGCCATGTGGGAACCTCACTGGTGGCCGGGGATCAAACCAGCACTGCAGAGGCTGCGGACAGCTTCGCAGCCCAGCACTCAACTGGGGAGGCCCCCCAGATATCTTGATTATAATTAGTGCGCTCAGAAAGAGATTACTTATGGGACACAAGCTCCCCTCCCTCCTCCCTCCTTCCTTCCTGCCTGCCTTCCTTCCCCCTGCCTCTCCCCTTCTCCTCCCCCTCCTGTCCTCCACCACCTCCTTCCTTTCCTCCTCTCTTCTCCCCTCCCCTCCCTCCCCTCCCTCTCCTCTCCTCTCCTCTCTCTCTCTCCTCTTCCCTCCTTTCCCTTTCCAATCTCCCCATCTCCCTTTCCTTTGATTTCCAGAAATGTCATTAAGGTTCTGCTTTGTACTTGGCACCATTCTAGGTCCTGGAGATAGACCACTGAGCAAAATAATGAAACTCACATTCTAGCTGGGAAGACTGATAACATACAAGTATAATATATTTGTTAGCTTGTTAAATGGTAATAAGTGCATTAGAGTAAAATCGAGCATAAATATTGCTAAACAAGCAAACAATAGCAGCCACAAGAAGGAATAATAAATAATGGGGAGGAAGTAAAATTCAGAATTGCCACATGGCAATATTCAACATCTCTGGTTTTCAACAAACTTTGCTAAGAAACAAGAAAGTAGAACCCAACAAGCAGCAAAAAAAAAAAAAAAAAAGAAAGAAAGAAATAGTCCCTCAGGAAATCCAGACATTGGTCTTACTTTAAATATGTTTAAAGAAACCATGTACAAAAAAAATAAACTAAAGGAAACCATAGAGAATAACAGTGAAGAGAATGTATAAAATTATAAAAATAGGGGCCTCCCTGGTGGTGCAATGGGTTAAGCATAGCACTATGAATCTATCCACAGCCACTGTAGCACAGGTTCAGTCCTGGCTGGCCAGGGAGCTGACCCACATGGCACAGCAGACCTCTCCTGTCACGCCTGCTGCTCCCCTCAGCAGTGTATTTCAGTAGATCTGCCTGTTCTGCTCCCTGCTCTGTCTTTGGTGAATCCTCTCACCCTCTGCATCTGTGGTCTGTACCCCAGCTCTTGTATGCATAAATAAATAAATAGATAAATCTTTTTAAAAACTATAAAAAAATAACAAAATAGAAAATCTGGAGTTGAAAAGTACAGTAACTGAAAGGACAAGTTTATTAGAGGGGATCACTGGCAGATTTGAGCTTGGAAAAGGAAGAACTAGAGAATCTGAAGATAAATCCATTGATGGTTATCCAAACCAAGGACCAAAAAGAAAAAGGAATGAAGGAAAATTAACAGAGGCTAAGAAGTTCATGGGACACCAGCAAGTACCCCAAGTAGTTCCAGAAAGAGGGGAGAGAAAAGGCAAACATTCTTTTGAAGAAATAATGATAAAAATATTCCAAATTATGACAAAGGATAAATTTTCATATCCAGTATCTCTATGAATATCAATTAGAAGAAACTCAGAGATCCATCAGAAACAAATTATATCTAAATAACCAAAATCAGAGAAAAGGGAAAATTCATAAAAGCAGTAAGAAAGAAGGTATAATCATGTAAAAAAAAAATCTAATAAAATCAACAGCTGATGTCTCATCAGAAGCTATGGCAGCTAGAAGTCAGCAGGATGACATATTCAAAGTGTTGAAAGAAAAAGCTTGTCAGTCAAGAGTTATATATCTGTCAAAACTATACTTCAGATATGAAAGGGAAATTAAGACATTCCCAGACAAATGCAAAGAGTTTGCTATTTGTAAGCCTAACAAGTAATTCTAAAGTCCTTCAGTCTGGAATTGAGAGGACATTACATATTACCACAAATCCACAAGCAGAAGAAATATATATCAGCAAAGGTAACCATCCTTATTTATCATATGAAAGTCAATATTAATGTATTTTTGGTTTCTAATTTTTTTCCCTGTATGATTTAAAAGACAACTGCTTAACTCCATACAGCCGATAAGGAACTGATCACAGATATACAAAAAACTCACACAACTCAACAAAAACAAAGTAAAAAATCCAGTCAAGAAATGGGCAGAAAAGAATCTCCCTGGTGGCGCAAGGGGTTAAGCACCACACTGCGAGGCAATCCACAGCCTCTGCAGCACAAGTTTGATCCCTGGGCGTCCAGGGAGAAACCCACATGGCACAGCAGACCTCTCCTGACTCACCCACTGCTCCCCTCAGCAGTGTATTTCGGTGGATCTGCCTGTTCTGCTCCCCACTCTGTCTCTGGTGAATCCTCTCACCCCCCACACCTCTGACCTGTACCCCAGCTCTTGTATGCATAAATAAATAAATCTTTTTAAAAAAGAAAGAAAGAAATGGGCAGAAGAACTTAAAAGAAACTTCTCCAAAGAGGAAATGCATATGGCCAACAGGCATATGAAAAAATGTTCAACATCCCTTATAATCAGGGAAATGCAAATCAAAACTTCAATGAGATACCACCTTACACCAGTAAGAAAGGCACATATCAAAAAATCTAGCAACAACAAATGTTGGCAAAAATGTGGTGAATTCTTTGCATATCTTTGTGATCAGTCCCTTATCAGTTGTATGGAGTGCAAAGATTTTTTCCCTATCAGTGGGGTGTCTCGTTGTTTTGGTTAATGTCTCTTTTCCTGTACAGAAGCTTTTCAGTTTGAGGTAATCCCCAGTGTTTATCTTTTCCTCGACATTCTTTGCTTTGGGTGATGAGTCTTTAAATATGTTTTTGAGATGTAATGCCTTGTAGTGTTTTACCTATATTTTCTTCTGTATATTTTATGGTTTCAGGTCTTATGTACAGTTCTTTTATCCATCTTGAGTTGATTTTTGTGCACAGTGAGAGGTAGTAGTCTAGTTTCATTTTTTTTTTTTTTGCATGTGGAGGTCCAGTTTTCCCAGCACCATTTATTGAACAAACTGTCTGTGTTCCATTGCATATTCTTTGTTCCTTTGTCAAAGATCAGTTGTCCAGATAAGTGTGGCTTTATGTCTGGGCTCTCTATTCGGTTTCATTGGTCTGTGTGTCTGTTTTTGTTCCAAT
Organism: Talpa occidentalis; assembly: GCF_014898055.3. Taxonomy (NCBI): domain Eukaryota; kingdom Metazoa; phylum Chordata; class Mammalia; order Eulipotyphla; family Talpidae; genus Talpa; species Talpa occidentalis. Next base: position 17,999 of record NW_023605230.1, read on the forward strand.
ACCAAACTTTTAATTATTATGGCTTTGTATTATAGCTTGAAGCTTGGAAGTGTGATACTGCCTCTCTCCTTTGTTTTCATCAGTAGGGCTTTGGCTATTCATGTTTTTTGTGGTTCTATATGAATTTCATTAGTATTTGTTCTATTTCTTTGAAGTATGTCATTGAGATTTTATTGGAATAGCATTGAATCTGTATACTGCTTTTGGTAGGATGGCCATTTTAATAATGTTAATTCTTCCAATCCATGAGCAGGGGCAAACATAAAAAATAAGATACAAAACCCTGATTAATGGAGAACAGATAAATACTGTGGCTAATTCTACTCTATAATAGATCATCTCTTCATCGCTCCTGCTTCCTTGTAGAGCAGGCCTATACTGAGAATGTCCTTCAGAGTGTGAAATTGCCCTGTGGTGTTGTGCAGCAAGTCAAGATTATTTTATGGATGTAGTCATCTATCCTGACTGTTTACTTGCTCTGATAGACTTTGCTCTATTGAGAAAAATCATCACCATTATTTTGCATGAGACAGTATTTAGCCAAGTGCCTTTAAAATGTACTTGTCACTTGCCTTTTGATTTTAAGCAAAAGTCTAAATGTGAAAGTTTAAGTGAAACTGAGGTGGTAGAAATTTAAAGAAACAACAATTTTGGTTATCACATACACTTTGCATATAACTTTGCTGTTATGAGAAGGCCAGTTATACTGATAGAGCCCTTGCATGGAAGAAACCCACAAGTCACTCTTCTAAATTATTCTTTTGTTTCTGTTTCTAAAATTCCAAACACTTGCCTCATTGATTTAAGTATCCCCTGAAATGTGTAACTGCAAAAACATTTTGAAAATTAAAATGCTTATATTCTTTTAGCCATCCATTACTACTGAGGTGTTAAAATAATTTATTCCATTATATTAATGATTTTTGATGCATCAAAAGATAATTTGCCATGTAATTTTATTAAACCTGAAACTGTAGCATATTTTCTTGATAATACCATTAATATATCAAGAGTAAATAAAATGTTCAGTGGTAGGCACATTAAAAAAAAGATTATGGTGGAAAAGGAATTCTCCTACACTGCTGGTGGGGGTGCACACTGGTCCAACCACTATGGAAAGCTGTATGGAGGTTCCTCAGACTACTAAAAATGGAGCTACCGTATGACCCAGCAATTCCACTCCTAGGAATCTACCCAAAGGACACAAAAACACTGATTCAAAAGGGTACCTGTACCCCTATGTTTATTGCAGCACTATTTATAATAGGTAAAACCTGGAAACAACCCAAATGCCCAAAAATAGATGACTGGATCAAGAAGATGTGGCATATATACATAATCGAATACTCTTCAGCAATCAAAAAAATATAAACTAATGCCACTCGCAGCAACATGGATGGAGCTAGAAGAAATTATGCTCAGTGAAATAAGTCAGAAGGAATAAGAAAAATATCAGATGGTTTCACTTTTAGGAGGAATATAGGGGAACCAAATAAGCCATCAGGGGAAAAAATAATAACAATACAAAACAAAACAAAAACAAACAAACAGACAATTATAAACCAGGGACATCTTGCAGGGGAGGGAGAGGGATCAAAGGAGGGAGGGAGGAGCAAAGGGGGCTGTGGTGATGGTGCAAGGGTGAATTGGTGGTGGAAATTCTATGGGGACTACACCAGAGTAAAGAAATCAAACATCATTTAAAAATGAACAATGATGTAAAATATATACAAATTTAAAAAAAAAGTAATAAAAAGACAACTGCTTAAAGCAATAATCATGAATCTAAGTTATTAATACAAAATATATAAAGATGCAATTTGTGATAATAAAGGGGACAGAGCTACATGGGGGGAGTTTTTGTGTACTATAGAAACTAAGTTGGTATTAATTTAAACTAGATTATTATAATTTAGATGTGAATTATCATCCCAGCAACCACTTAGCAAACAAAAAAACCAAAATAACCTATGAAATACATGGTTAAAAAACAAAAGGAGAATCAAAATGGTACACTAGAAAACATTTTCTAACACAAAGGAAGGCAGTGATGGAGGGACTGATGAACAAAAAGAGATGACATACAGAAAACAAATAGCAAAAAGAAATAGTATTTTATCAGTAATTACAAGTAAATGAACTAAACTCCCAAAAGGCAGGATGAATGATTTTAAAAACAGAATCCAACTATCTGCTATCTACAACAGACTGACTTTAGAACCAAAGATATAAATATGTTGGAAGAGAAATAATGGAAAAAGATACTCCATTTAAACAATAACCAAGAGAATTGGTGTGGCTATATTGCTATCAGACAAATAGACTTTAAGATAAAAGTGAATCCATCAGAAGTTATACCAATTATAAGCCCTTCTGCCCCTTACAAAGCCATCCAAAATATATGAAGCAGAAGCTGAAAGAATTGAGTTAGTTAATGGTGAAAGATTAAATGATTTCCCTCTATAATCAGAAACAAGATAAAGTTATCTTCCCTCACCACATCTATTCTAGCCAGGGCACTTAGATAAGAAAAAGAAAGAAAAAGGATTCCAAATTGGAAAGAAAGAAGTGAAACTTCCTATGCTCACAGATGACTTGATCTTATATGTAGAAAACTAAAGATTCCACAAAAGAACTATGAAAGCTAATAAATAAATTCAGCAAATGTTCAAGATTCAAGATCGATACACAAAAATCAATTGCATTTCTACACACTAACAACGAACTGTTCAAAAATTAAATTAAGGAAGCAACTCCATTTTGAAGAGCATCAAAAAGAATAAAACACTTGGGAATAAATATAACCAAAGAGGTACAGTATTGTACACTGAAAACTATAAAATACTGTTGATAAAAATTTTTTAAATTAATGGGGATACATCCTGTGATCATGGAGATTTACTATTGTTAAAATGGCAATGCTACAATTCCTATCAAAATACCAATTTCCTTTTTTGTAAAAGTGGGCAAACTGATACTAAAATTCATACAGAATTTCAAGGAATGTAGAATAACCAAAATAATCTTGAAAAAGAATAAATTTGGAGGACTTATGCTTCCTGACTTCAGAAATCCCTCAATACAAAGAGAGCTGAAGGGTGCACAGTGTCTTGGAAGCAGGGAGTAACTTCGTTCTGTTTGTCTTGGGCGAGTTGAACCAGGGTCAAAGTGTGGAAGTCACCAGGCCAAAGATCTTGGCTCAGTATGAAAGGTTTTTTGAAAAGTAGAAGTGTTGCCCTCTCAGGCTGCCTCAAGAGGTAGTGTGCGTGTGCAAAGGGGGGAAGAGGGAAGTTAGTTTGGTTCTAGTTGCCTCCTGTCTCTAGGCTGTCCCTCCTATGGCTCTGTGAATCCAGAACTAGAAGTGGGGGGGTTGTGGAGAGGGGCTAAAGGAATGGTGAGGACAGCCTGTGCTTCACCCTACACACCTGCCTGCCTGCCACAGTCTCTTCCCTACTTTTCTGCAGATGTCGGTGCACCTGTCTACTTCTATGAGTTTCAGCACCGACCCGAGTGTTTCCAGGACTCAAGGCCGGCTTTCGTCAAAGCTGATCACACTGATGAAATCAGATTTGTCCTTGGAGGTGCCTTCCTGAAGGGTGACATTGTCATGTTTGGTAAGGAACTAGCCTTGGGCTCCTGCTCTTGCAAGTACTCAAGTTTGGGGTGAGCTGGGAGAAGACACAGGGATTTGTTAGCACGAAGCCCCTCAGCCACACCAGTACTATGGCTGGTGAGCTGGCATTTACTCTAAGCTCTAGAGACACAACCTTGCCCTGGAAAATGCACCATTCATATTTTCAGAAACCAAGATGAAAAAGGGTAGCCAACACTTATTTGATGAGTGTTTGTTTTTTTTTTAATTTTATATATTTTTATATCATTTTTCATTTTTGCACAATGTATGCATTTTCATCTTGGTTATAGTCCCCATAAAATTCCCTCCACCCTTGTTTTGATCCTACTCCCTTCTCCCCACGGTAGTGTGTCTCTGGTTTATAGTTGCCGTTGATTTTGATTTTTACTTTATTATAATTAGTCTTTTTCCTGATCCCTTATTTGGGTCTTCTAAATTCTTTGTCTTTGTACTGAAGTCTGTTGGGTGGACACTTGGGGGCACTCAGGCAATCTCATTTGTTTGCAAATTAGAACCTCTTTCTTTTCTCTGATTGCTCTTCTCTCTACCTTTCTGGAGCTTCCATAAGGCTACATCCTCCTCCCTCCCCCAGGGCTTTGAAAGGCAACAACCAGATTTTTCACATCTAATGTAAATAACTGTGAACTCTTACTGTAATGTTCACTCATTTATTCTTGAATTTATGGCATGTTCACTGCCTAAATGATAAACCAATCTGATGAGGTTATCAATAGAAAAAGCAATAGCAACAGCACACAGGAGCTATCACTGGAATGTTTGCACAATACAGGCTCTTAACTAGTTGATGTTGGCCTCAATGATGAGGATGGAATCACTCATATAGGTGTGCTTTGCACTGTGTTTAGTCATTTTTTTCATTTATTTTCTCGTCTAATAATACAGATAATAACAGAACTGTCTCCTAGGTTTTCATAAGGATTAAATGAAGCAATTTCCATAAACCACATGGAAGGTGCTCACTAAATGTTACTGTTATTATTGCTCAGCATCCCATAGTGAAACTTGACTATGTTATGGGCACATGGATTCCCCAAAAGAGAAAAAATAAATGAACATCAGTATCAAAAGGTTAAATCTGAGAGCTAAAGCACTCCTGAAACCAATGAGAAAAGAACAACCCAGTCAAAAACTGGGTAACACATAGAAATAGACAGTGTTGGGAAAGGAAACACAGCTGACTTTTAAATATGAAAATCCATTCAGCTTCATTCATGACATGAGGATGGCAAACTAACCTTGATCGAGGAATCCATTTTCATCGATCAAGGTTGAGGACAACATATTTTACATAATGTTGTTGAGCAGGTGTGAGGGAATGGACCACCTCATATATTAATAAAAAACTCAGCATTTATCATGCCTATAGCCTTTATCCTGGTGATTCAACTACTGGGATTTTTCAGAGTGCAATTATGCATCCACATGTGCAAAAATACATGTGCACATTAAAGCTTTGCTTTTACCAGCAGAATTCTGGACACAAAGTAAAGCTCAATAAAGTACTAAATATATAAATTACATATTTATACATAATTAGCTATAAACATTTATTGTATATTTATAAGTCATAATAAAAAGAAGTTTTATAGGTGCCACTATGGATCTATCTTCCAGATAGAATTCTAGTAAAAAGAGAAAGTAGGTTTCCATTGTAGTACCAAGTGTGTAAAAAGGTGTCCGCTTAAACCCTTGTACTTGTCTTGGCTGTCTTCAGAGGGCGCCCAAGAAGCTTTTAGCAGTGGGGCTTGGTAACAAGGAGGACATGGAAGGGAGACTAATTTTCATTAGACATGCTTTCTGCATTTTGGATTTTGTACTTTGAGCAAGTATTGCTTTTTCAAATAAAGAGATATATTAAGGGCCTCCCCTTAGTATATTAAGGAGTTAAGTCTCAGCACTACCACTGTGATGCAACTGCCTGAGTTGGATCCCCCGCCAAGGAGCTACCAACATAGCGCAGCAGACCTCTCCTGTCTCCCTCGCTGCTCCCCTCAGCAGTGTGTGTTTCAGTAGATCTGCCTGTTCTGCTCCCCACTCTGTCTCTGGTGAATCCTCTCTTCCCCATACCTCTGGCCTGTATCCCAGTTCTTCTATGAAAAAAATAAATACAATCTTTAAAAAAGAAAAAGAAATATATTAAGTAGTTTGGCATGTGTGAGAGAGAGAGAAGAGGGAATGAGATTAGCTCGGTCCCTCTGGAATTTGCAGCCTACTGAGAGGGACTGTCCAGCACTGGGTGGACGGGAATGACATGTGCTTAGTCTCCTCCTTTTGGGAGTCATGATTCCTTGGACAAGTTGAAATTGCTCTGAGCATGCTACTTGTAATAATATAGATAAATCTTGTAAACACATTGTTGCTCAGTTTAAATAAGGAATAAAGACAGGCAACACTAATCTATGCTGTTGGAGGTAGAACAGATGACCAATGTGGGAGTGGGCGGGGAGTGGCGTGAGAGAGGTTTATGGGATTCTTGATACCGATGTTCCGTTTCTTGGTTACACTGGTGTGTTCAATTTGTGGAAAATCAGCTATGGCCTTCTGATACATTGTATGTAATGTATGTTACTCTTCAATAAAAATTTCAGAAATGAAATGAGATTTCTATATATAAAAAAAGAAATTGCTCTGAGCAGTATCTGAGCCTCGGCACCAAAATGTGTACAATAACTTAGCTGGCTGGCTAGGATCCAAGAGGAGGGGAGGTGTAAAAGTGAGTCCTCAAACGGGAGGCCCCTTGAACTTCTGGTGAATCGTTGTGAAACAGCTTTTGTGATTATCTCCTTCAGAAGGAGCCACTGAGGAGGAGAAATTGCTGAGCAGGACCATGATGAGCTACTGGGCTAACTTTGCTCGGACAGGGTAAATAAACCTCCCAGCCTCCCCCACACTGGGTGTTTGAAGATGAAAATCTCATCTGTACCTATTCTCACTTGCAGGGACCCTAACGGGATAGGCCTGCCTCTGTGGCCCAGCTACAACTAAAGAGAACAGTACTTGCAGCTGAACTTGAACCTGAGCGTGGGAGAGCGACTCAAAGAGCCCAAGGTTCAGTTCTGGACAGAAGCCCTCCCCCTGATAATGTCCACTTCTGGAAGGGTCCTCAGCTCTCTTCCATCCTTAATTTTCCCTTCTCTGCTCCTGCCTTTCTCTTTCTCTTTTGTTCCATGAGAAGTTGTCTTTGTGGATTTGGGTTCTCCTCCTCCCGCAATTTCCCCTGTAATCATTAGCTTCACTCTGTGTTTCGCTGCTTTCTGTGGGGATCTTCACGGAGTCAGCATCTTTTGTTGATGTTTTATAGACTTGGAGATGATCCCCAGGGAATTCTTTTCAACATCAAAAAATGCAATTTGTCTTGGAAGCCTACCTTATTTCATAGGGAGGGCTGGCCTATTAATTGCCATAATAACCATCTCCTTACTCTTATGAAATAAAATCAGAATGTAAAATGTGTACAGGGGACAGCCTTTGCCTCAGTGCTGAAAATTCTCCCTTCACCCCTAGAATCCCAGAGCTAGTAGAGTTTGTATTAGAGAAGCAATCTACGTGTGTTGCCTCAAATATGAACCCGCCAACTGCAGCCCAGGTGGGTTTCAGCCACAAGTCAAGCATCCATGTCCTAAGCATCACTGGCTTGGACTGGGTTTCTTCTCTGACTCTGGGGATACATGGAAGAAGAGGGCATGCTGGAGAGCCCCCTTCTCAGCCACGGAAGCCAGATGTCATGCACTGTCAGGAACCCAGAAGTCAGACCCCAGCAGCAAGGTCAGGTCAAGGACAGCAAGTATTAGTTCATGACTGATGGGGATCCGGGACCCTCAAATGTTTACACTCTAAAGGGCCCAGCCATCCATGCACACAAAGGCAAAGCATACTCTTAGCAGGAAAGATGTTTAATGGAATTACTGTGCAGAGAGAGAAAGAAGAGGAGAAGATAATAGTTTTTAGTGAAACAGCCAAAATTACCCATCCTCTCATTAGCAAATGCCCAGCCAAATGGGTTTGGCTGGAAGCCAGAGCCACTAAGACCTGAAAGCCTGCCACAAGTCTAAAGCACCTTCTGGCAGGAAAACCTGGGAAAAGGGTTCTTAAGCAGGTCCAAAAAGCTGGGACAAAAGGAGAAAAATCAAAGTACAAATCAAGATAACAGCTGCCTTGTCAGTCTCCCCATGGGTTTCTCCCCCTGTGTCCTTTTCAAGGTCTCCTTGTCTCTTCGCCATGTGTCTCCTTCCATATCTTCCAGCAGTACCAGGGTGCAAATCGGGTTGCAGAAGCAAGAGCTCTCTCTCCTCCTTAGCCCACCATCTTCCCTGTTATGTGGCTTTCCCTGCCTGCTCAGCTCCACCCCTCATTCCCAGTAGCCAGTCTAAGGTGCCTCATGAAGTGGGGATAGGAACATGGCACCTCCTCTAACACAAGGAAAAAAGATATCTCTCTGATAGGAACAAAACTAATCTGTCATTCAATAAATCTGCAATTGGTATGTCGGGGCACAAAGGAAATCATCCCGTATCCCTCTGGGTTCTCTGATGTTGACAAATAGTCAGACAAGCATCAGAAAGATTGATAAGAGAAAGAAGTTAAAAAGAAGTTTAATAACATGTAGACCTTTTGTATTCTAGAGGAGACCCAGCATGACTGAGTGACTCACCTGTGTGGCCTCAGATGCCATCTTCAATAACTTAGCTAAGACAAGGGAGACTGGGGTGAAGAAGGGAAAATTCAGCTAGAGCATTTACTGGGAAAGGTACAGCAAAGCAAAGTATGCAGACATAAGTTCTGCCTTC
>NW_023605231.1:0-26426 GCF_014898055.3 Talpa occidentalis
TTTTGACACAGCAGTGACAGAAAACTACAGCTAATTTATGTCTGCACTCCTAATTTCCCTTCTGACCTAGAACACCCTTTTTGGACAACAGGACTCCTCCAGCTTGATGTCTCTTGGGCATATGCCAGACTTAATTCTTTCTCTCACAAACCCATCTCTCTTCCCAGAAACCCTAACCCAGCAAATGGTCCTACCTTTGCCCTATTGTCTGCCTACTTCTTCAAGAGAAACCCCAGACTCCCCCTGGTTTTCTCATTCTATTCATGTAACCACATCATAACCATCACCAGTTTCTCCCAGTTCTGTCTCCTAATATCTCACATCTGCCTCCTTTTTGATCTCATTGTCGCCATACTCTCCTGGTCAAAACACCATCTCTCACTTGTGCTACTGCTGTCTCCTTATAACAGTTTTCCCAGTCTTGTGTTTTCTTCCCATCCGTTCTCCACTGTTTAAACAAAGTGATGTTTATCACTTGCAATCAGGAAATGCAAATCAAAACTACCATGAGATACCATCTCACACCAGTGAGAATGGCACATATTAAAAAAACTAGCAACAACAAATGTTGGCAAGGATGTGGAGAAAAAGGAACTCTCCTGCACTGCTGATGGGAGTGCAAACTGGTCCAACCACTATGGAAAGCTGTGTGGAGGTTCCTCAACCTATAAAGATAGAGGTTCCATATGATCCAGCAATTCCACTCCTAGTATTTACCCAAAGGACACAGAAACATCCATTCCAAAGAGCACCTGCACCCCTATGTTTATAGCAGCACTGTTTACAATAGCTAAGCTTTGGAAACAATCCAAATGCCCAAAAATAGATGACTGGATCAAGAAGATGTGGTACATATACACCATGGAATATTACTCAGCATTCAAAAGAGATAAACACATGCAATTTGCAGCAACATGGATGGAGCTGGAAGGGATCATGCTCAGCGAAATAAGCCAGAAAGAAAAAGAAAAATACCGGATGGTCTCACTCATAGCAGGAATCTAGAAAACCTAAATAAGAGATCAGGAAAAGAATAATTATAAGAAAGAAAAAATCAAAATCAACAAACAACTATGAACCAGAGACACACTATGGGGGTGAGGGGGGTGGGGAAGGAAGGATTGGCGTCAAAATAAGGGGATTGCAATTGTATGGGGAATATAAAAATAAAATTGAAAAAAAATAGAGTGATGTTTAAAAATTTAAACCTCTTATGCTAAAAGAAATAAGACAGAGAAAGACACATGCTGTATGATCTCACGCACATGTGGAATCTAAAAAACCAAGTTTACAGGTACAGGGAACCACAGATTGATGATTGCCAGAGGTGTGGTGCAGTGAGTGACATTAGGTGAAAAGGATCAAAAGCACTAACTTCCCATCATAAAATAAGTAAGTCCTGGGGATGTTATGTACAGTGCAGAGTCTATAGTTATGAATGCTCTATTGCATTTTTGAAAGTTGCTAAGAGAGTAGATCTTAAAAGACCTCAACACATAAAAATTCTAACTACATGTGGCAATGACTTGTTGTGGTGATTCATTTACAACATAAATTGAATCATTACATTGTGCCCTTGAAACTACTATTTGTTCATCATACTTCAATAAATAAATGGAGAATGGAGAAAAGATATATAATTACATATATATTTGTGTACATTGTATAATACCCATATGTAAGTATTACATTTTATAATTACTTACTCCACCAAAATTAAAAACAAACAGACATATAAACCTGATAATGTTTCTTCCCTGCTCTTTCATGGCTCCCCACTGATCATAAGCTAGAGTTCAAAGTCCTTAGTGGACATCTCCAGACTCTAATTGAATCTCTCTTCTCCATCCAGAATATCTTAGGTTTCATCCTACTCTTTTGCACACACTGTCATCAAGTATAGTTTTGAATGTTTCAGCACCCTGGTCTTTCCACTCACATGTACTTCTGCTCCCTTCATCCAGTTACTTCCTGTCTTAGCTTAAACGTCTCTTCCTCAAGGAAAGCTTCCAGATTAATAAGTCTCCCAGTTATCCCTAAATTGAACTTTGTTCATTGTCTATAGTATTACCTAAACTCCAAAGCTAGGAACCACAACTAGTTGGCCTAGTAATCATCTGTTGAGTAAGTAAAGAAATGAATGAATGACTATGTGAGACATCAGAAAAATCTGGGGAGGCAGGAAGTATTGGTAATTTGGACTTGGAAAAGGCTTCATTCACTGAGAACGGAGTGTCAATCATCTCTGCTCTGCAAATGAGCCAAGATCTACTAGAGGCATCAATCAGACTAAGAACAAGAATTTTTGCTGACAGGAGCTTTGAATCAGGAAGAGAATGTTTGTCAATGGTAGGATGTAATATAATATTGGTAATAGCTTAAAGTCCCAGAACAGTCTTGGTTTTAGGATAATTCAGTTCTAAAGTTAGTGTGTGAAGTGAAATTCACATGTTCAGTTTTATCCTTGGAAATCCCTTAAGTCATTCTTAAAATATTATATACAAGTTCTGTGTACACAGCATTAAAGCTTGAGAACTTCTGAGCTACAGGTCTTATTACATTTTTATAAATCCCCGTTTGGTTCTCTCTGGTTGCTAGACTTGGGGGAAAAAAAGAAAGAAAACACAACCTTTAAAACCTAAATGGGTTTTGGGTGAGCAGAGGACAGGGAAATATATTCTACTTCAAAAGTAATTTGGGGAAAGAGGAAAGCAACAGAGACCAATGGGGGTAAAATAGGGAGTGAAATTAGGTAATACAAACATTAAAGAAAGCATAAAAATGTTTGATGGTTATGTATTTTATGATATTTGTTTTAGAAAAACACACACCACTATGTATCCAACCCATACTTTTACATTACTTGGCAGACAAGGCTAAATTTAAAAGAAAGCAAGATACTTTAAAGAAAAATGCTGTTAATAGTAGTACAGGTAGCCAGATAAGACCAGAACTGTGAAGGTGACATTCAAATGATGCATTCAGGAGACTCTTACTGTGAAGCAGATATTTTCACTATAAGACATCAGTTCTACCTTTCTTCAGTTTTGTCCAATTTCCAAGCATTCATATGGAACTCACATTTTATTTATTTTTTGAAACTTTATATTTTACATATGCTTTAACACAGATGAATTTTTCCATAAGTCCTACAGGTAGACAATGCTTTGCTCCTATTTTACAGCTGTGGTAACTGAGCTTCACAGAGGTTCTATAACTGGAATTCAGCTATGATCTTTCTATAGAATAAACTATACAGACAAATGAATAGTGAATATTTACTGAGAGTTACTACAAATCACACTTTTCTAAGAACAACAAAAGTTCCTTGCTCACATGGAGCTGACATTTAGAAAACGTTCTTTTGGGTTCAAATGAAGGATTGATTCCAAGTCCAGTGCTTTTTCTAACCTCTATATTTAACTGTGGTTTCTGGAAAGAGCAAGAGCTACTATGTAAACATTTTAAAATTCATCAAATTGCACACCCAAAAGAGTGGTGTTCACTTAGTGTAAGTTATATGTCATTATGTAAGTCATAAGTAATTTATTATGCAAATATATGTAAAATAGCTGTAAGGAATGGGTGATTGTATTTTAAAGAGGCTGCAGAAAGCAAAGCGAACTTCTGTCTCACAAGAGTCTTAAATCTCTCACCCCACCTTCTAGAAGAAGGAACAAGAATGGGCAAATATAACTTAAGAGTTGGGTACAGCAGAAACTTAATTACCAGAACCTGACTGTGATCTTGGCTACACTCCAAGTTTAGGAGACAGCAAAGTGAACTACTTTTAGAGGACAGAGCAAGAAATCAAAGATGCCATCTGGGAACAGGTAGAAGGGAATCATTGCTCCAGCATATGCTGACTGTAGTGGTGAATTCTACAGGCTCTGGAGGGCAGTCTGCTCCTTAAGTGTGAAAATTAATATACAGACACCCTACCTAAATGAAGTCAGGAGGCTAGAAGAATTCCCACACATGGGTAGTCAGTAGACTATAGCACCCAACATGACTTGTGTCTCTGACAGGAAGTAGCACTTTTCTATCCCAGCACCAGGAAGAAAGAGGCTCTTTTGCACAGCAAGACTCCATTAAAAGTCATATAAGGGGATGCGGCTTTTATTCTGGGAAAGTGTATGTGTGTCTTGCCATGAGATTGCACTTTCCAAATTTTACTATTTCATTAGTAAAATAACTGTTGCTTTTTGTTTGCAGTCAACAAAAGTTATCACAACTTCTATATTTGCACACTTTCCCAAGGTTGTCCTGGACAAAGCTAAGTCCCCAGAGTCCTGATGAAATAATAAAGTGTGTGTGCACACTTTAGAGTCAGGAAGACCTGACCTTGGTCCTGGTTCTGTCACACTGTAGCTAATAGTGACTTCTAACTTAAAGTTAGTGTGAGGACTAAATGTGATCATGTATGGCAAGGGTGGACCATCATGCCTAGCTTTCTTAAAGTAAGTGCTCAATAAGCTATAATTGAAACAAAAGAGGGATCAAAAAATCCAATTCTCCTCATATCACAGTCTCCACTGACCCCTCCAGATTTGGGTGGCTTCCAAAAACTTTACTAATATTGGGTTTTCTTGGCATTCCTTCACGCAGAGACTGTAAGTGTCTAATGCCAGTGAGGCACTTTACTTGGTTGTTTTGCCAATATTTTTTTAATTGTAAAAATTGTTTATCTATGTGACTACACAATATATTTCATTCTGGGACTTGGAGTATAGGTTAAATAGATGTCCCAACTAGATTTTCAATTACTCAGTCTTCTCTTATTTAATTAACTTATTAATTCAGCATCTTGCTCCTCTGAGCAGGGGCAGTGTCTCTTGTATTTGGCAATTTTGCGTCTTAGAAATCTAAGTCCTCCAAAGACATGGCCAGCATTTCTGTAGAGCTCTTAGGAATCCATCCTGCTAACATGGGGATTTGGCAACCCCATGTTGCGTGGATTGTACATTTGCAACTGTGGGTTTGCTCTGAGGGACTGTGAACATGGAAAACTTAACAGAACACTAATTGGTGGGACAACATACCATGGGTGGTTATAGACATGGATGTCCTTTGGAAATCACAGAGAAGCTGGGCCTGGCTGGAGTGCAGGATCTGGGCAAGAGAGGGTGAGGAATGAAGCCAGCAAAGTAGGCAGTAATTTGGCTTTGGTGAGGAGATTAGAGTATTCTCAGGCTCATGGAGACTCACTGAAAGATTTACTTTAAGGAGTGGTGTGATGTGGTCAGATTTGCATTTTTTAAGATTGCTTTGCTATTAGTATAGTGCTTCTAGAACTTTATTATGCAAGAGAATTGCCTTGGAATCTTGCTAAATACCACTTCTGACTCAGTAGGTTTGGACTGAGGCCTGAAATGCTGCATTTCTAATAAACTTCCAGGTGATACAGATGCCACTGTCTGCGGACAACACTTTGATTACCAAGTTGAGTATCAGAATCACCTGGAGGTGTTGTTAACTCAGACTGTAGCCCCCCACCCCTGTCCGCCCCCGCCACTCTAAAGTTTCTGATTCAGTTGCTCTGACTGGGAGTCTAACGAGTCCCTAGGTGATACTGGTGCTGATGGTCTGGAGGCTGAGGAAACCAAGCAAAGAATTGATGGAATGAGGGTAAAACTAAGGGAGGACTACAGTCAGGAGGCTATAGCAGTAGCCTTGGCATGACATGACATGGCACTGGGAATGGGAAAGAGAGGGGAGATTTCAGCGCCAGATGACATGTTGAGGACATTGTAATGACCAACTACAAGAAGGAGCAGGAGGGCTGGAATGGCCCCAGGGCTACTGGCTGAGTGACACAGGCTAGAGGCTCACCCACTGAGACAGTGGATGCAGCAGGAGCAAGCTTGGGGCAGACAATGATGCTGGGTTCAGCTATAGACATGCTGGGTGTGCTGATGAAGGCTGGAACCAAACTGGTTCATACCAATTTGCTGTTTATTTTTTTTTAATTTTTTTAAAGATTTATTTTTATTTATTTATTTGTTTGTTTGTTTATACAAGCACTGGGTACAGTCAGAAGCGCAGGAGGATGAGAGAATTCACCAGAGTCAGAGCGGGGAGCAGAGCAGGCAGAAGGACCGAAGGACACTGCTGAGGGGAGCAGCGGGCGGCAGGAGAGGTCTGAGGGCCATGTGGGACCCTCACCCAGTGGCCAGGGATCAAACCGGAGCTGCAGAGGCTGCGGGCAGCTTCTCAACCCAGCGCTCAACCACTGCGCCACCAGGGAGGCCCCAATTTGCTGTTTAATATGTCTCCATGTACCTCATTCTCTTTAACCATGAGATGAGACTCTTAACTTTTGCCTACCTAGGGATGAAGCAAGGATTGCAATAATGGATGTAGTAAGTGTCTAAAAAGAAAGACATCTTATCAGAATGTGTAAGCTTCTGTCTTTTTCTCCCAGCAATCCAAAATGACAATGTGCTTATTATATTCCAACAGGTAAATTATCAACAGGAACCCTAAGTTATTTGCTATTCTTCCTGAAGTTTATTTGATGATATTTTTAAAAATACTTGAAATATTCATTTTGCTTAAAAATTACATGACTAGGGCCTCCCCGGTGGCACAGTGGTTGAGCGCTGGGTTGCAAAGCTGCCCGCAGCCTCTGCAGCTACGGTTCGATCCCTGGCCACAGGGTGAGGGTCCCACATGGCGCGCAGACCTCTCCTGCCGCCCGCTGCTCCTCTCAGCAGTGTACTTCCTCAGTCTGCCTGCTCTGACGCTGGTGAATTCTCTCACCTTCCCGCGCTTCTGACTGAACCCAGTGCTTGTATAAATAAATAAATAAATCTTTAAAAAAAAATTACATGACTCACCTGGGCTTGTAATCAAGCTTTCATCAGGCAACAATGTTATGAAGTCACCGTCATCATTTCTTGGGATGTTTTGAAGGGTTTTCTTGGCTTTATTTTCCCTGGGTTTTTGTTTATTAGTCCTAGACTCCTTATGAAGACTTTTCTTTGACTCCACTTGGGCCTGAAAAAATCAGTTATAAATGGTTAATGTTTTCCCCGAGTGATTTTCACCAGAATCAGTCACCTGATCAGCCACTTTGCAAGTTGTGTACTTATCGGTGGACATCAGAACATGGGTTTCTTGTTCATATTAGATGGTGTGTAAACTTTCTTTATGCACAGACTTGTTGGGAGAAAGGAGAATTGGCCCCTGTCTCAAAAAGATATGGCAACATTAAGATGAGGAGCTTTGTAAAAACATTTCTTTGTAGGGCCTCCCTGGTGGCGCAAGGGGTTAAGTCTTAGCACTATGACGCTATCAGCAGCCACTACAGCACAAGTTTAATCCCTGGCCAGGGAGGTGACCCTCATGCCCAGCAGACCTCTCCTGCCTCACCCGCCGCTCCCCTCAGCAGTGTATTTCAGTCAATCGGCCTGTTCTGCTCCCCACTCTCTTTGGTGAATCCTCTCACACATACCTCAAACCCCCAATGGCCTACACTCCAGCTCTTGTATGCATAAAATAAATCTTTGAAAAGGAAAAAAATATTTCTTGGTAGTTCTCCCTAGGCTAGCTGACATTTGGAATTTCAGCGGACAGTGACTTTAGGCTTATTTACTAGAGTGAGGAATTTGGGTTAGGACAGTTACAGGAGACATTACTGTAAAGTGGCTGCACAAGGGATCTTTCTTGTAAGATAATTCTATGACAGTAATGGTAAAGAAATGCATAGATATAATAGTAAAGATGAACTCATCCCTCACTCTTTCCCTAGACCAAGAAAAATGATCTAACACTACTTTTCTGCTGGAAGCAGAATGTCTTAGGAGAAAACTGTTTAAAAAAAGAAAAAAAGAGACTTGAAACACAGAAACACCCTTGAGAGGACTGAGAAGAGACAAGACTCAACAGGACTGGAAGCTGGAGGGATCGTGCCGATGCTTCCCCAGTTCCAAGAACCATTTAAAAATGCTAAAAAGACTGGAGATGAACACTTCACTATATTTATGTGCCAAAACAGTGACTGTGGAGTAAATTTGGTAAATATTCTTCCCTCCTATTTACCTCTTGTCTTTTACGGTTCATTTCCAGCATTTGCATCTTATGTAAATATTGTCTTTTCCCAGAAGTATACATTGGAGTTTGCACCTTCTTTTCCAGGCCCTGCTGTGAAAGATGACAAACTCGTCAGTGTGGGATAATTTGTTATTGACTCAGCAGTTCACACTTGAAATCCTTTTGGACAGAGTGAGATCTTAATCAATCCTCAATCATCATCCACCAAGGTCTCTGCAGGATCAAGGCGGGCACAGGTGTTCTCGGTCAGTGCCTCGCAGCTGTTAGTGCCTGGAGCGAGCAGCGCTTTGCTGTGACTGCCAAGTGTGCTTCTTCAGGCTCCTGTGGCTTCCTCAGACCTTGAATGGAAATCTCTTTCCACATCTCACTTTGACCACACAGAGCTTCCTCTTATTACTATTTCTCCAAAATGTATTCTGGATTGCCAGTAACAAACTGCAGGGCTGTGGAATTTGAGGGGAGTCACTGAATAGTTCAGTGGAGCCTATTTTTATAGTGCATACTTCCTCATACCAATATAAGCCCTGCTATAGGATGGATGTAAAGTCAATTATTTGGCATTTTGGTGATCTCCCCCTGGGTCATCATAGATACCAGTGGAATCACACAGGCATCCAGGGGCAAATATACCCTCCCTTGTCACTTGCTGAGACCAGGAGGAGGAAGGGATGCAGCAGCCGAGAGAGTGGGGTGATTTCCGTTATCCTGCCGATGGTGACTGTATTCACTGATGGGAGCGGCAGGAAGGGGTCCATCTGCCAGCATCATGAACAGGGTGGCTTTGAGGATTTGAATGTATCTGGCCATCTTTCACCACCTCAGCCAGTCACCCAGTTGAAAATCTATTCCTACTTTAGGTTTCAAGTCTACATGGGGAGTGTTTTCTCAGCGGTGTGACAAGTATGTAAAAGGAAAAATCTCTATAGCAGTCCCTCCCCAGGATTACTTTTTGGTGTGGTTATGGTAAGTTATGCACAGCTAGTAGATATGACTTCCCTTGAGAAGTGTGAATGGAAAGAGTTTTAAACTGTGGGGAAGAATGAAAAGCGAGAGTTTCGCAGGATTTTTCACAAATTTGAAAACTTCTAGAATCACCAATGTGCAAGTAAAATTCCTCTCTCTTATCTACAGTTTCCTGTTTTCACCAGGAAGCAAAGAAGGGTCCACAGGCAGGAGTAATGGCCAGCTGGAGGCAGACCCAGTCGAGAATGGGTAGCTTTGGAAAGTGCGGTCCTGAATGACTGCATAGTTTGGTTTGTCTTTGAAGTCAGTGCAGAGAGTGCATGGGAAGGACCACTTGCCCCAACCCTGTGTGGCCAGCACACCCCCACCCCCCACTCCCCCACCCACACAGTCATGATTAGTGCAGTTCACCTTTGCTTTGTGAGTTCTCTCAGCTTCTTGCTGGCTCAGGTGTCTTTCAGAAGTAATTACTGGTGGCAGGTCAAGGGGTTCAAGCTTCTGGAAGTCCAACATTAAGAACATTCAGCATTCTTCATGTCATGAGATGATGAAACCCAAAAGCCAGACAATAAACTATCTTAACACTTTGCAAAAGCAGCACTTATTCCTGAGAACACACAGGAAAGGTGATTTCAACAGTTTTATAATCATTTCTGTGCAAAAGGTTTTTCAACCTACTTGAGGTTCATTATTGAGCTAGTGCAACTGTTGACAGTGGCTTATTGACCTAAATACTGGTTAAAAGATGGTCTGCATCGAGGGACCATGTCCAAAGTTATCAAATTGTGAGGGTCTTAGAATATTAGAGATGAAAGAGGCAATGAGAAGGTACTTCATTTTATTCATCCCTTAAACACCCAGCTGCACCACTCTGGTCCTTAGGGAAGTGACCTATTTTTAAGATCTCCAGAGAAACTTCTTCAGCCTCCTCAGTAATAATCACTGGTGCTTATGAGGCACATTTAAAATGAAAGTACAATGTACAAACAAATCTTGGACATGACTTTTTCTAGCAAGGACCTGTCTTTGTGGAAAGATCATGTTGGAGCTTCAAGGGGTCAATAAGCCTGGGCAGCAGTTGATGAACCAGTAGATCTGCTTCCAGTCGTACTTGCCTCAGATGACTTAGTGCTCTGAAAGCTGGAGCTCTGGGAAGTTACTGACCAGGTCTGGTAGACCATGTCTGGTCTTTTCACTCTGACAGAAGGTGAGAGACTGCTAGGAGGTCACAGTGTCTTCATTTGTTCAGTCAGTGAGTGTTTACTGAATGGCTGCTCTGTGCCAGGCATAGAGGTGCAATGATCAACAAAAATGGCTTGGTCCCTAAGGAACTTACAGTCTGTGGGGGCATAGCTAGACTTCTGCTTGTGTGATTGTTTTATTAATCATCACACAAACTGTGATCACTGTTTTGAAGAAAGTCTGCAGGGAAGACAGTATATAATTGGAGGACTCCCCTTGGCTATGGGAGATGTTATTGTATTTTGTCTCCACCTAATTCATATGGTGAACTCATTTTATTTTCTTACATTGTTGTTCATTTTTGTACAATATTTGATTTCTCCCCTCAGGTGTAGTCCCCATGTCTCCTATTACCATCCCGTGAACCATCCACATACGGTGAACTTTTAACCTCTGTACCTCAGTCTGTGACCTTACTTGGAAATAAGAGTGCTTACAGAAGGACCCTTAATCCAGTATGTCTGATGTCCCCATAAAAAGGGGAAATTTGGACACAGTCATGCACATAGGGAGAACAATGTGTGAAGATGAAAGCTGAGATTAGGGTAATGCTTGTAACAAGTCAAGGAACTTCAGAAATTACCAGCAAATCTCCAGAACCCAAGAAAGAGGCATCAATAGAAACCAACTCTGTCAGCACCTTGACCATGGGCTTTTTGCTTCCAGAACTGTGAGACAATACATTTCTCTTAAGTCACCTAGTTTAATGTGCTGGAAAACATAACAGGGAAGGGGTAAGGGGACAGTTCATAAAAGTTTTCTGAAAAAGTAATTTTTTTCAGCAGAACTTGAAAAGTTGAGCAATTTTAGGGACTAAGGTGTTCCAGGTAGGGGGAACACCATAAACAATAGTCCTGAGGTGGGAGAGAATAAGGTATGTTACAGGTACTGCAAAAAGTCAGTTAGTTGAATTTCAGAGATGAAGAAAACTCAAAATGAGGTGGGAAGGTAGAGGTCAGCTCACGCAGGAACTTTCTAAAGGCACTGGTCTTCCCAACAGTAATAGGCAGCCATTGACATGTCCAGCAAATCAGTAACACAATGACATTTGATTAAAAAGAAAGATATTTGAAATCTCAGAAAACATGGAGGCTATAAAAACAAGAACCACCTCACCTTTTATTACCTTAGAATAAATATCTTTCAGTCAGATCATCTCTATTCTTCTTACTTTATTTTGCCCTTCACAGAGAGTTTACAAAATAAAAACAGGGACTGGGTCAGGGACACCTGGAGAGGAACAAGTAGGAGGAGCTGGCACTGAATCCCCATTTTTGTCTTTTACATTTTAAACCATGTGACTATGTCCCCAACTGAAATAAATATACATTAAAAATAAAAAAGAAAGAAAGCTAATTCCAGCTGCAGTGTGGAAATTAGACTACAGAAAAGCAATTTTGAATGTGGAGAGAGCAGTTAGGAGCACAGAGATAACAGACTGGGGCTCATGGAGGGACACTGATGGAATCCACAAATATTGAAGTTCTCTCTCTAGAGAACTGTTTTCCTTCTGGCCTTTGTTAGGAGCTGGGAATCACTATTCCTCCAAAAGGAAAAAAATGAAAAAAGCACTAGATGGCAGCAACTAGCACTACAAAAAGATCCCTCAGCTAAATCATTTGCACTTAGCCTGAGAAGCACTGCAGAAAAAATAAAAACTGTTAGAAAATAGGATTCTTTAAAAAAAAAAACCCATTAAATGAAATTGCCTCAGATTTCTGGGTTCACATCAATGTTCCTTTTCCCCATGTGGGAAGCAAGATGCCTCAGTTCATTATCTCAGAGACAAAATGGAAAGGATTACTGGAAAATTGGTAGAATGACACCTTTTTTCATTTCATGTTATAAAAAATATATTATTTGTGTAAAGCATTTTGAGTTATTTGACATTTCAAATGAAACAAATGGCAGGATAATCAGAGGAAGTGTCAGGAGATTGAGGAAAAGAGATTATCCAGTTTAACTCAGGAGCTTGGTGATCCACACCAACCTGAGGTAGTAGTGTTTGCCTCCTAGCAGGCAGACAATGGTGGGCAGGAGCAACTTAGAGAAATTGTAAAATTTGATGGCACTATGACTTAAGAGTATGTCCTTTAAAGTTCTGGGAGGGAAGTAGAAATGTTGACAGCCTTGGACAAAGAACTCATAAGCCGTCAAGGAATTTCTGGTCAAGGTATTGCAAAGGGATCATATTTCAATAATATTTTTTGTTCCAAACCTCTAACAATGAAAGCTAAAATGCAAGACAATGTCACACTTTAATAAAGATAAACAACTCCATGAGCCAGAAAACAGAATATGCAAGCAGACTTGGAGGAAGCTAATCCAGAAGGCACTTAGCACTGCTAATAGTCTGGTGGTCTCTATAGGTTGAAGAATACCTAAAAATATTCCATATAAATGGGAAACTAGAGCCAGGTCCACAGCTTGAAATAAGAGGATGGGTTGTTCTCCTTCTTTCTACCTGTATAAAAGAGCTGCATCAAAATCTAAGCTAGGAAATTGGTTTTAGAGTCATTACAAAAATATTGAATATGAAGAAGCTAAGACTTTCTAACAATAAATTCTGAAGGTTAAATGGACAATTTTCTGAAAAATAATAAATAAAATGAACCAAATTTAATCAGGAAAAATAAGATATCTAAATCAACTAAGAGACAACAAATAAATCAAATTAGCAGGAAAATGTATCACTTCCACAAAGATAGTTTCATAGGCCTGTTTTATGAAACTTTTAAGAAATAGGTAATTACTCTGTTACAGTGTTGAATAGAAAAGAGAGAAAGATAAATAAGTCATTTCATAAAAATTAGAACACCCTTGAGAGCAAAACTAGAAAAAGATGGTAGAGAAATACTACAGAACAACTTCACTTATGAAAAGTAGATACAAAAGCCTAAGCATATTCACCAAAGTGCTTAAGTATGTACCTCATGACCAAGTAGGATTTATGCCAGGCAGGGAAACATGGTTTGACATCATAAAGTCTATTAGTGTAATGCATTGTATTAACTGATTAAAAAGAAAATCCATAATCAATAAAATTTGACACTTGCCCTTAGAAAAACTCTCAGCACACTTGGAAATAAAGGGACTGTCCATAATTTAACACATGGTGTTGTGACAGCTATCTTCAGCTTATTTCTTTTTTTTTTTTTTTTTATTCATTTATTTGTTTGTTTTGTTTATACATGCACTGGGTACAGTCAGAAGCGCGGGAGGGAGGGTGAGAGAATTCACCAGAGCCAGAGCGGGGAGCAGAGCAGGCAGAAGGACCGAAGTACACTGCTGAGGGGAGCAGCGGGCGGCAGGAGAGGTCTGCGCGCCATGTGGGACCCTCTATTGGTGGCCGGGGAGCAGCCGGGGATCGAACCGGCGCCGCAGAGGCCGCGGGCAGCTTCGCAACCCAGCGCTCAACCGCTGCGCCACCGGGGAGGCCCAATCATCAGCTTATTTCTCAGAGCCACTTATCACATTTCTCTACCCTGTTCTCTGCCTCTAAGGACTAAACAGTTTCTCCTACTTCTGGCTTCGCATTGGGTCAGCCACTAAGAATTCCTGGCAGGAATCTGAGAGAGGAAAGAGAATCAGGTCAACAAGTTGCCTCCTCCCTGCAAGGTCACACTGGGTTTGTTGTATCCCACTAATGCTCTCAAAGCAGCTTCCTCTACCTGACTCTTTTCTTTCAGATTCTAGAAGTATCTCCCTCTTTAAATTAAGGGTGCCCAATATCATTGCTTGTATTCAATATTTCAAAGGAAATTCTAGCCAATGCAAGAGTCAAGAAAATAAACAAAGCAACAAAATTGAGTAGAGAAAAAAGCATTTTTCTTTATAAAAGATTTTGTCTGTGGTGAAAGACTAAAATTAATAGATAGTTAGAATTACCAAAGCATTTCAACACTGCTATGGAACACAAAATTCAACATGCAAAAATCAATAGCTATTTAATTTCCCAATAATAATCACTTAGAAAATTAAATGGCAAAAAAATCTCATTCATAAAAGGATGAAAAAAAAAAAAAACCCGTAAGATATTTTGATAATCAGTTTTATGTGTCAAGTTGGGTAGGCTACAGTCTCCAATTATCCAAACACTAATCAAGATGTTGCTGTGAAATTATTTTGTAAAATCAGTTGGCTTTAAGTCAGGAAGATTATTTTAGATACTCTCTTCAGCCCTGATTCAATCAATTGAAAAGACTAGAGAGCAGAGTTGAACTTCCCTGAAGAAAAGGAAATTCCACTTGTGGATGGTAGCTTCAGTTCATATCCTACAGTTCCAGTCTACCTTTCCTGATGGCCTGCCCTATGGACTTGCCTTGCCAACCTTCATAATTATGTAGGTCAAGTCTTTGCAATAACTCTCTATATCTATCTCCTTCTACCTGTTCTGTTTTTCTGGTTGAACCCTGATTGATACAGGTATATACCTGGAAACAAACCAATGGAAAAGTTATGAAACATTATTGAAATAGCTAAAAGAATATCTGGGCAAATGAAGATTTATGCCATGTTCATGGTTTAGGAGAGTCAACTGTGAATCTATCAATGTTCCAAATTATTCTGTGAATGCTCTGCAGTCAGAGGGCTAGAAAGGTTTTTCATGGACCTTAACAAGATGATCCAAGCTTCTTAGACAAAGAAAAGATCATAAACAGCAAAGACAACTCTGCAAAAGAAGATGGAGGTGAGGGGATTTTCACATTGAGACTTAAATACTAAAGTATGTAAGACAGTGAAATTCCTGTGGAGATACACAAATAGACCAATGCAGCAGAAAAGAGTCCAGCAACAAACTCATGAAACTCTGGAAATTGGCTACATGACAGAGGAACATTTCAAATTCATGGTGAAAGACTGAATGGTTCCACAGAGCCCTGGGACAATTGATTAATCAAATGGAAAGAAAGTAAAAGTATATTCCAACTTCACATCTGCACACAAATGAATTTCTGATTAAGACTTATATGTGGAAACTTAAATATTATAAATTTTAGGAAGAAATAAAGAATATCTTTATGACCTTGGGGAAGACAAACATTTCTTAGGCAAAATACAAGTAATATATAAAGATTAAGATTGAGAAATTTGACATTAACAAAAATAGAAATCTCTGTACACATACACACACATACACATCAGCAAAATGAAAAGGCAAACCATCGTGTAGAGAAGATATTTGCGACATATCTAACCAAAAACTGTATCTAAGCTATGTAGAGAACTCTCACAAATCCATACAGAAAAAGATAACTGGAGATACTAGAAAATGGAGTAGAAAAGACAAGGAAAGGGAATACATTTTTGACTAGTTAATAACCAAAACAGCCATGGAGGTCAGAACACCCTCTTATGTCTCCCCAGCAGTCTTGGTGCTCATCTTTTTCCTTCTGTACTTATTCATTCAACATTTATTTAACATATACCTGTTGATCACCAATTTGTGTGCCAGGTGCTGTTCTATACACTTAGATATATTAGTGAAGACAAAAGATAGGAATCACTTACTATTTGAAGATTATATTTTTAGTACAGGGGTGGGGTGGGTAGGAAATCAGTGCTCTGGGGAAAAGAAAAATAGTGAAACATCAGGAAAATCAAGAATGCCAGGGTGAGGGTTGCAATTGCCAACAGGTTGTACATATAGGGTTCTGTAGGAAAGGTGAGATTTAAGTAAATCTCTTTTTTTTTTTTAAAGATTTATTTATTTATACAAGCACTGGGTACAGTCAGAAGCGCGGGAGGGTGAGAGAATTCACCAGAGCCAGAGCGGGGAACAGAGCAGGCAGAAGGACCGAAGTACACTGCTGAGGGGAGCAGCGGGCGGCAGGAGAGGTCTGCGCGCCATGTGGGACCCTCTATTGGTGGCCGGGGAGCAGCCGGGGATCGAACCGGCGCCGCAGAGGCCGCGGGCAGCTTCGCAACCCAGCGCTCAACCGCTGCGCCACCGGGGAGGCCCAATCATCAGCTTATTTCTCAGAGCCACTTATCACATTTCTCTACCCTGTTCTCTGCCTCTAAGGACTAAACAGTTTCTCCTACTTCTGGCTTCGCATTGGGTCAGCCACTAAGAATTCCTGGCAGGAATCTGAGAGAGGAAAGAGAATCAGGTCAACAAGTTGCCTCCTCCCTGCAAGGTCACACTGGGTTTGTTGTATCCCACTAATGCTCTCAAAGCAGCTTCCTCTACCTGACTCTTTTCTTTCAGATTCTAGAAGTATCTCCCTCTTTAAATTAAGGGTGCCCAATATCATTGCTTGTATTCAATATTTCAAAGGAAATTCTAGCCAATGCAAGAGTCAAGAAAATAAACAAAGCAACAAAATTGAGTAGAGAAAAAAGCATTTTTCTTTATAAAAGATTTTGTCTGTGGTGAAAGACTAAAATTAATAGATAGTTAGAATTACCAAAGCATTTCAACACTGCTATGGAACACAAAATTCAACATGCAAAAATCAATAGCTATTTAATTTCCCAATAATAATCACTTAGAAAATTAAATGGCAAAAAAATCTCATTCATAAAAGGATGAAAAAAAAAAAAAAACCCGTAAGATATTTTGATAATCAGTTTTATGTGTCAAGTTGGGTAGGCTACAGTCTCCAATTATCCAAACACTAATCAAGATGTTGCTGTGAAATTATTTTGTAAAATCAGTTGGCTTTAAGTCAGGAAGATTATTTTAGATACTCTCTTCAGCCCTGATTCAATCAATTGAAAAGACTAGAGAGCAGAGTTGAACTTCCCTGAAGAAAAGGAAATTCCACTTGTGGATGGTAGCTTCAGTTCATATCCTACAGTTCCAGTCTACCTTTCCTGATGGCCTGCCCTATGGACTTGCCTTGCCAACCTTCATAATTATGTAGGTCAAGTCTTTGCAATAACTCTCTATA
Source organism: Talpa occidentalis (assembly GCF_014898055.3). NCBI lineage: Eukaryota > Metazoa > Chordata > Mammalia > Eulipotyphla > Talpidae > Talpa > Talpa occidentalis. The sequence continues at coordinate 17,157 of NW_023605231.1, forward strand.
TCTATCTCCTTCTACCTGTTCTGTTTTTCTGGTTGAACCCTGATTGATACAGGTATATACCTGGAAACAAACCAATGGAAAAGTTATGAAACATTATTGAAATAGCTAAAAGAATATCTGGGCAAATGAAGATTTATGCCATGTTCATGGTTTAGGAGAGTCAACTGTGAATCTATCAATGTTCCAAATTATTCTGTGAATGCTCTGCAGTCAGAGGGCTAGAAAGGTTTTTCATGGACCTTAACAAGATGATCCAAGCTTCTTAGACAAAGAAAAGATCATAAACAGCAAAGACAACTCTGCAAAAGAAGATGGAGGTGAGGGGATTTTCACATTGAGACTTAAATACTAAAGTATGTAAGACAGTGAAATTCCTGTGGAGATACACAAATAGACCAATGCAGCAGAAAAGAGTCCAGCAACAAACTCATGAAACTCTGGAAATTGGCTACATGACAGAGGAACATTTCAAATTCATGGTGAAAGACTGAATGGTTCCACAGAGCCCTGGGACAATTGATTAATCAAATGGAAAGAAAGTAAAAGTATATTCCAACTTCACATCTGCACACAAATGAATTTCTGATTAAGACTTATATGTGGAAACTTAAATATTATAAATTTTAGGAAGAAATAAAGAATATCTTTATGACCTTGGGGAAGACAAACATTTCTTAGGCAAAATACAAGTAATATATAAAGATTAAGATTGAGAAATTTGACATTAACAAAAATAGAAATCTCTGTACACATACACACACATACACATCAGCAAAATGAAAAGGCAAACCATCGTGTAGAGAAGATATTTGCGACATATCTAACCAAAAACTGTATCTAAGCTATGTAGAGAACTCTCACAAATCCATACAGAAAAAGATAACTGGAGATACTAGAAAACGGAGTAGAAAAGACAAGGAAAGGGAATACATTTTTGACTAGTTAATAACCAAAACAGCCATGGAGGTCAGAACACCCTCTTATGTCTCCCCAGCAGTCTTGGTGCTCATCTTTTTCCTTCTGTACTTATTCATTCAACATTTATTTAACATATACCTGTTGATCACCAATTTGTGTGCCAGGTGCTGTTCTATACACTTAGATATATTAGTGAAGACAAAAGATAGGAATCACTTACTATTTGAAGATTATATTTTTAGTACAGGGGTGGGGTGGGTAGGAAATCAGTGCTCTGGGGAAAAGAAAAATAGTGAAACATCAGGAAAATCAAGAATGCCAGGGTGAGGGTTGCAATTGCCAACAGGTTGTACATATAGGGTTCTGTAGGAAAGGTGAGATTTAAGTAAATCTCTTTTTTTTTTTTAAAGATTTATTTATTTATACAAGCACTGGGTACAGTCAGAAGCGCGGGAGGGTGAGAGAATTCACCAGAGCCAGAGCGGGGAACAGAGCAGGCAGAAGGACCGAAGTACACTGCTGAGGGGAGCAGCGGGCGGCAGGAGAGGTCTGCGCGCCGTGTGAGACCCTCCTCCGGTGGTGGCTGGGGAGCAGCCGGGGATCGAACCAGTGCTGCAGAGGCTGTGGGCAGCAGCTTCTCAACCCAGCGCTCAACCGCTGCGCCACTGGAGAGGCCCGGGATTTAAGTAAATCTTTGGAGATGATGGAGTCATCCGAGGAAATCATTTGAGAACTCACCATTTAAGGGCTGGGGGAAGTACTACTCCATCTTAAGCTGGCCCTGAGACAATTTGGATGAGAAGGCCAGAAGGGACAATAAGAATTTATTTCCCAACACGGGACAGGCTCATTTCATTAAGAGTTCCCTGGTAGAGGGAACCTAAGATCTTAGCAGTTCCAAGTTAGAGAACCATACTTTCTGACCTGCCCTTTCCTTGAGGAGTAGATATTCAGGAAGTGGAGCGCGCCAAATATGCTGCTCAAATTATTTAGGATGCAATTAGATTTGGTTTAATAATTAAAAATACTTTTAGAATTTTTTTTTGGCAGAGATTAGGCTATTAATTAGCATGTCATGGGAACCCAGCATTTATTATTCTCTCAAAAACCCATTTGTGGTAGAAAATGCGCTGAGCCTCATTTGTGAAGATAATTATAGTTGATATCTTCGAGAGTGTCTGCCAAGTTCCCAGCAATTTTCCTCTTCTCTGGGAGCTGCCTCCGGAATCTAGAGTGGGGGTAGCGGTGGTGCTTCTGTGCCCGCATTGCCACTGCAGGAGCATGTCCAGGTCATAGCTCATCGGACCAAAACTGGAACCATAAGCAAGAGGGGCCAATAAGATCTTTCCTCCAGGAATTTGGGATTACAGCCAAGAGGGCCAGGCCAGGCCACCCATTCGACTGTAATAATAAGAGGCAAATTCAGGGTGGCCAAATTTTACCTTGTGGTCTTGAGGAGCAGGGAAAATAAATCTTCAGGGAGAATAAAGCAAATGCCTGGAGAAGAGCTTAGGGGAGACACAAGAATTCTTCTGTGCTTGAGGTTCTAAGCTCTTGCCAAGGTCAAGCTTTACCCACTCTTAGATTCAATAAAACCTTCCAATATACAATGAATCATGTTGGTTACTTTGACTAGTCAACTAAAGTGCCAATATAATGTGGCTACAGGTCAATAGTAGGAAGTGCACTGTGATTCTCCCCTCACCAGTGGTAATGGATCTCATTGTCATTCATGCATCCATTCATTCACCACTTATTCATTCACAAATCTTTGTGAGGGACACATTAGGGGTTAGTGACTGAAGATATAAGACTGAATAGAAAATATTCTTTGCTCTCCAATAATTTATTTTTCCTTGATTCTTCATTTTTAAAGTGGTCAGTTAGGACGTGCTGCTGCAGTCTTTGATTCTGAAATACCAAAACTCCGTTTGAGCTTGATTGATTTTAGAGAATCAGATCCTAACTTTAGCTTATTCAGCCTTGATAGATATAAAAAGCACTTTGTGAACTATAGATTTTTACACAAATATTTTTCATTGGTTATAGTAATACCATCTACTGAAGTTACTCAGCTGAGTCTCCACAGGAACATATGCTAAACATACTCCTTTGAAAGAATATAGTTGATTTAGGAATAAAACATACATTTTTAAAACCATCCAGTTTAGCTAAAGATAAGCTGAAAAACTGAAAAATTCATTTCAATTTAATAGAATTATATTTTTCTTTAAACCATATTTTGAGGTTTCTGATATTTTGGGGAAAGATACTCTTTTTGTGACCACAGGATTTAATCACTTCAAGTAATGATTGTGAGCTTCTAGAGAAGACAGGTAAATAAAAACCCACTGAAACAGAAATAATCCCCAACAAATGAGCTCAGATACCCTGGGATTGGTCCACACCACGGGGTGAAGTGTGTAGCAGGTGGGATTTGGCTCCAATTCGCTTTTTCAAATGTCAGTGATAGATCCTACTCACAAGAGAACTAAAAACCATACTTTTAGCTGATGCTCATTTTTTTCAAGGACCCATGCAGACCTCTTTTCCTTCCTAGGATGAGAGTTCTTACAATTTATAGTTCTCTAGAAGGAATTCATGAAACATTTATTAATGTGAATGTATTTAAAGCTCTCTGCTTTGGCATCCAATGTCCTCAATTTCAATAACCAGTTAACTTTTAGAACAGTAAAAGTTAGGTATAGAAGGGCTGTAGAGATCATCTATGCTGAAGGTTAATATTGGCCTTTGTTGTCCTTGGGCAAATTGCTTAGAATTCTCTGACTCCCATGTATAAAACAAAAATAACATGGCCTTTCTCACAGAGGGGCATGAGGATGAAATGAATGACATAGATCCAGTTACCCAGTAGGTGGCAGTTAGAGAGTAGTTGTCATTGTTTATTACAAGTGATGACCCCACAGTTGCCCAACTAATCCATGCAAGAATCAGGTCTCTTGAGACCCATCAGTCTGTGACTTTAATACTACCTGCTTCTGGAGGTGGTCATAAAAGTAAAATCATTACAAAAGGAAATCCTAAGGAAATGTGGTCTTTGTAATTGACAACACTCTTTCTAACAACATTCTCATTAACTGGTCATTGCCAATATTCCTCTTTTGTGATTATAGTTAAAAAGGGATGTTACCATTAGGTCCAAGAAATTCCTAGGAAGCCTTTTAAATTCATCTTACTTGAAGTCTTCGGGGTGGATGCCTTTTAATAATACTTGTTTCTCCCTGTTCCAGTGGAATGTCAAAATAGATGGCCCTGGGCACTTGAAAAATAGAGGGAGAAACAAGAACAAACCATTAAAAACAAAATTAGCTTGACTGTTATTTATTAGGCTTTGTTAACACAATTTTGTGACTTTTCAGTTACATGTGTCTGACTTATAGGTTGAATGTGGAGATGAAACACATAAAACAGGGCCCTACATGAATATGAATGATAATTTGTAGTTTTAAAAAGTGAAGATAAATTTTTTCAACTGAACAATACAGATAGATGAGGCCTCCCTGGTGGTGCAAGGGGTTAAGCACTGCATTATGAAGCAATCCACAGCCTCTGCAACATGAGTTGAATCCCTGGCCAGGGAGCTACCCACATGGCACAGCAGACCTCTCCTGTCTCGCACGCTGCTCCCCTCAGCAGTGTATATCTGTCAATCTGCCTGTTCTGTTGCCTGCTCTGTCTCTGGTGAATCCTCTCACCCCTCGCATCTCCGGCCTGTACCCCAGCTCTTATATGCATAAATAGATAAATCTTTAAAAAAATCTTTAAAAAGAAAAATACAGATAGATGGATAGGTATTAGGTGGAGAGAGGAAGATGATAAAGAAATGGAACATGAGTGTGTAATAGTGTTCTATGCACTGCAAGCATGTTCCCAGTCATAACCCCCCAACTTGGGAAAGAAATTCCCATCAGTTGCCACTAGAATACAACTTCATAATCTTTTCTGATGAAATAAGCCAGAAGTACAGAGTTAAATCTTGTTAGGAAGCAGACAATCGCAACAGACCCATTCATTATGGATTTCATTTTTTAGCTTGAATATCCTGGATCCTTGGGGCTACTGCCATGACCAGTGCTTCATAAGAGAAGTTCTTGTCCTTTCTTCTTAACAATCTGGAAGCATTCTGATTTCTAGACTGTGTGTAGACTGTAGTATAGTCCTCTTGCATTCTAAATGGAAAACACCCTGGATAATTATATGTTTTTTGTTTCTATCTGTAAGACAATTGAATGGCCACCTCAAGGACTTTGCTAATTTTCTTTCAAGAGATGCCAACTCATTGAGAAAGATAGAGGCATGAGCAATGACAACAAAAAGTTGGATTTAAAAATGTAAATATTTTTGGCAAATTTCTTTTAGCAGCCTGACTACTTATTTTTATACTATGATTTGAGTGCTATGACCCAATTATTTGATTCTCCCAAATTGGCAAACATTGTGTCAGGAGAGTATTTTTATCCTTAATTTATAGGTGAAGAAAATCAATGAAATAATTTGTGCAAAGTCATATAATTTGGTATTTAGTATAACTGGAGTCAGAATGTGGGTCCCTTGAAAATAGTGGTCAGAATGCTTATCATCCCTTTGCTATTTATTTTTAATGTGATTTTGTCATTTCAAAAAAAAGAACATTTTCTGCCTGGGTATCTGCTTTCACCTTTTCTGCTTTCACCACTCAGTTACTAAAATCTTCAAACTCTGGATAGAGGGCTTGGGTAAAAATGGAAATCTGAGTGAAACTCAGAGGAAAATTCCCATTTACATGCTCAGGAAGTTGGAAAACATAAAATTGCCTGTGTAGAATCAAAGGTTGGTCAGTTCTAAGGCAAGTAGCCATGAAAATCATTCTAAGTAAGAGCTACTAAATAGTTAAAGAAAACATAATACTTTCTGGTCAAGTTGACCATTAATAGGAAGTTACTTTTGCACTGATTCTTGATGTGAAATATACATCTCTATATATACATTATATAGGGATGTTCTTTTTCCAAGTTAGAATGTCCATTTAATTTTCATCATTCCTGTCATATAACATTTTATGTATTTTATGAAGTATCCTAGGATAATTTACAGTCACTTCAGACTTAAAGCTTCCCATCATAATGGGGAAAGTCTCTTATTTCTGCAGATGACTGTGAAGAATATGGGACTCATTCAGCTCATCTGTATTATATCAGTTCTGTTTGGGGTGGTTTTCAAATTCACATTAGAATTGGCCACTCCTAATGTGCTGCTTTCAAAACAAACCTGATGCATGAAACAGTATTGGAGAGAATGATTTAAATTTTGAACTGAAACATGGCATTATCATAAATTATCACATTTTAATCTAGATTCATCATTTGGCCAGGTACACACATTGCTAGATACATTGAAAGCACTCTAAGCTAAGCTGACACAAAGAAAATTTTCCCTTCTAAGTGAAATGGTGAAAAGCCCTTTCCCACAGTTTACACATCCTTTTCAATGTACCCAGAATACTTACAATGGACAGACATTCAGTCTCCCACTGAAAAAAACGTTCCCTCACCTTTCAATGATTTAGAAACTTTCCTTTTTTTCCCATTCATAGCCATTTTATTTATTTATTTATTATTTATTTTTAATATATTTTTGGAGATGAGGGAGACAGGCAAGTAAATCTATCAATAGCTCTCCTCAGCTCAAATACACAAATCTCATGCTGGGCCTCGTGGTTACCTGCAGAGTGTCTTCCATACCAGGTATCTCGTAGTGGCGGCAGCTGCCCTTCCAAAGCTTTATTCCGGTCCTGCAGTCTTGCAAGCGAAAACGAACTCTTTTCTTCCAGATTCTGATTAAATGCAAAGTCCACAGGGTCAGCCATGGCAGTCTCTCCCTCTTTATTTTGGAAAGGTGCTACTTTGGTCACCCTAGGGTGAGCCTTAGAATGATTCAGGCCCATTTCTCATTGAACACTTTCAAAGGGAAACCATCAGGGAAGTGATTTTAGGGCCTTTCCTGTAGCTTGTTTTAATCAAGGTATTTCTTACGTATACCCCACTTTGAAAGCAGTCACTTCCTTCATTTCATCTTTCTAGCTCTGTTTCACACATACTAACCCCAGTGGTCACTTCCTGGGAGGCTGGTTTCCATGGAGACTTTCCGTTACCTCCTACTTTCAGTTCAGACCAAAAGAATTCAGTTAAACATTGACTTGGTTATGCTACCTTCTGAAAGATTCAGTGGTAGGAATAGAAACCACTATTGATCATTAAACAAATCTCTAACACCAGGAAGGCCATAAAACAGATGGAGAGCTGATATGTCTTCAACTTGACCCTTCACTGCACATACCTTGAGGTGTACCATCTGGTAAGAACTATCAACTGAGAATACCTAAATCACCTTTGGAAAAAGGAAGGGCAGGCTAATGATAGGGAGCTTTGTTGATCTCTAATTTTATTTAAAAAATTTATCTTTCAAACAGCAGAGAGGCTAAAGTAATTTGACTTTTCAGTCAATAATTTCAGTTGACTTTGAAGGGCATGAATGTGTCACAAAGACAGGAACATGATAGAAAATTATTTTCCTGGAGAGTAGGGGACAAACGTCTTGAATAAATGGTACAAATAAATCTTGAGCTTTCAAAGGGCCTAGTTACTGTCTTAAAAAAATAGAGAAAAAATTAGAATGAAATGTTGACTTGTGATATTTGAATGATGGGATTAAGGGTGATTTTTAATTTTTTTATACTTAAAATACACACTTCCAAGTGCTAATTGTTCATGACCACAGATTACTTATATTTTCATCATTTCCCACTGAGAAGTTCAAAGAAGCTTTTTTTCATTTTTGCAAAGTCCAGGGCTAAATGACTAGACTTTGGTTTGAAAAGTCTTGATAGTCAATAGAGGTCATCTTAAAAACATCTAAATTTAACTTCCTGTTTACTCTCTTTGCATTTGATACACATTTTCTCTGTGGTGGAGTGACTGTAAGCAAGAATCATAGGCATGTTAACAGCGTCTGCAAGCAAAATCACCACTGTAACTAAAGACTAGCTTAATTATAAACATTTAAATAGTTAAGCCATATCTAACTCAATTTATTTTTGGATACAATCAGTTTAAGTATTGCTAAGGACAGGGGAAGTATTGCAAACTAACAAATGAATAAGAAATTATACTGAAAACTGGATTTCATGATCTGATTCAGTGAGAAGAATCAACTCTCAGTTTTTGCTTTCTTGTTTATTTTCCCCTGGATGGAAACATTACCTTGGCTCATGAGATTGTGATTTGATAATTCTTATATTAGTTTTGATGGACTCCCAAGGTCATCCACACTCTTGGCCCCAAACTTGGTAAGATATAAGGAGCCTGGGCTAAGGAAGCAGTTTGTTCTGCCAGTGGCTCCCTCTGAATGAGGTGAGTCAAAGTGGAAATGTTGCTGCAGTAGGAGGTCCTCAGCAGACACTGACACACAGGACACCATGCAATTGGTTGAAGGGATGGCTGTGTACATAGTGAATAGTACACAGCAAAATTTAAACAAAGGCCTCCCTGGTGGAGCAGGGGTGAAAGACAGCACGAGCTATCAAGCTATCGCCAGACACTGCAGCACTAGTTTGATCCCCAGCCAACCAGGGAGCAATCCACATGGCACAGCAGACCTCTCCTGACATGGCCACTGCTCCCCTCAGCAGTGTATTTCAGTAGATCTGCCTCTTCTGGTCCCCACTCTCTCTGGCGAATCCGCTCACCTTCCTTCCCTACACCTCTGGCTTACACCCCAGTTCTTGTATGCATAAATAAATCTTTAAAAAAATAAAATTTAAATAACCTTTTACTGGACAAATGGGTTTTTCGAAATGGGCTATGATAAATACATTTGAATGTTTTATGAACACCAAGGTGATTTAGGATAGGATGCTGGCAATCTGGAGCTGGGTTGGTTAAACTGCCTTTGATCCTTTAGCATACAGTTTCTTGGAAAACCTTCTGACAGGGTTTAAAACAATATGTATATAAATATTCCTCAGGGTTGGATTCAATTTCACACATGACTTAATTGCTATATGTTGGTCATTCAGTAAGTGGGGTTAAATCCTAAATGTTTTTACAGGATTCCTAAATTATGCTTCTAATAAAGCTATGACCTTTTCTGCAGTTGATCTGTAGTGGATAAGCAAGCACTGGAGGCTTTTCAATATGTGAATTGTGTGTTTAAATGCAAATCTTATTTTCCTCCCTGTAATTATTTCCCTCTATATTTATCCATACATTGGGAGTGAGGATGACAATGCAATGAGACTTACTTGTTTGGAGTGTGAAAGCAAAACAAATGGAAAAAGTGTGAATTGAAGCTTCT
>NW_023605232.1:0-26418 GCF_014898055.3 Talpa occidentalis
GCTTTTTATTATATTTGAATTAAACCTTTTTTTAATTATAAGTTTTTTAAATACCTATCACTTACCTTTTGCATTATTCCATGACACATTGAGTGATGTGAGGATTTTACATTGGAATTTTTTTTAAATACCATTCTGAGTAAGATTGAGTAGACACAGAAATAAGAACAATACCAACAAGTTAACATTTATAAGGCAACGATTCCTTAAACTGGAATGGATTTTCCCCCATTCCTCCTTTCCTTTAACATTTTAATTACTACCTTGTTTCATAAAATAGGGTAAATGCTTGCCCCGTTTACCTTGAATTTTTTTAATCCTCTCTTTAGTGAATCTGTATCTCACTTGTGTAAACGCATCAAGCTGAGGGAGTTCCGCTGTTGCAGGTGCTTTGGACTTCTGAGTCACAGTCAGAGCTGTTTGCTCTCTGCAAAGCAGGGCTGCATTCAGTTCTAGAGTGATTCCCAACCTCTCTGCAGGGAGGGCAGGAATGGTGCTTTACTGGATCTCTGTCCCCTCTCCCAGAGAAAGAGGATGCCGGGCATCTGTTCGATTTTCTTTTCAAAATTAAAGTGAGTTTAATTTGGTTTGAGAATTTTTGCAGTTCTGCTTAAAGATTGTACTGTTGGGGACCTGGAAATCCAGGTCGTGACTTCCCCCACCCCTCCAGCTTGGGCTCCCAGGCTCTTGCAGAACTGAGAAGTGCTGTGTCACTTTGTTCACACTCAGGTCTTGGGAACAGCTTGATTGCTGGCTCACTCCTTCTGGTTATGCCACCTTGAGCAAATGAGCTCACATTTGTGAGCCCCAGTTTTCTGATCTGCAAAGGGGGAATAGCAGCCGCTAATCAAAATAATATGTATGAAGCAACTAGCTACAATGCCCCATAAGTGATTACTAATGATGGTGTCCAACTCAAAGACTAACTCTACAGCTCCAGTAGGAGCCACTTAGCTTCACTTCTGAGCCCCTGGCATTTTGTGGGTACCCATTCTTCATTGGGTAGTAACTACTGGCTCATATGACTCCTCCCACAGCCATGGGCTGTGGAGGCTACTGAATCTCCTTTGCACTGGGCTCTGGCTGGTTCAGGTAGACCTCAGGATGCAACGGTCTGGCCCATGTGCAATCACCTCCAGCCTAGGTTTTCAGGGTTCTAGATCTTTCCCTCTAAGGCCTGAAGCTGGTAGAAGGTGAGAACTAGACACTGATCAAGGATTGAGGCCCAAATAAACCATCTATGAAGAAAGGAGAGCCTAGATCCCCTTACCATCAGTCAGCGGATGGTGATTCCTGAACATCTGGGGAAGGGGATGTTTAGAGAAACACTTGCTTGAAACGACAGGGGAAATAGGAGTCCTGAGTCATGACTACAAGAGACTTTGACAGGTCTGAGGTGGGTAGTGGGTGGGAGAGGAATTAAGGAGATATACTTTGTACCACTGCCCAGAGCCTGGGACCCTGAGGCCAGGATTCTGGAGTTTGCTCTGTCCTTGGACCTGCTAGAGCCCCCAATGCAGACACACTGGGCTGTGCTGCAGACCTGGGCCCCTGTAACATCAGCTGCTGAAGTTGAGATGCACCCCTGATTTTCAGGAGCCTGGAATCTCATCATCACTGATGGAAAAGCAGTTCAGAGCCATTGGCAGTGGCCTTCAGATAAAGTGCCACACATTATTAGCTTCCCTTCTCTTAATATCACGGATGTTAGGCAGACTTCCTCCTCTCAAATAACCTCTGGCTTTTGAATCATTTGGCATGAATACATGTGGAATCACTGGTGGGGTTTTTTAATCTATTTTGTTTCATTTCTTTTGCCCCTTCAGATTACTTAGAAATATACACTCCCGAGCTAAGGGCTACTGCAAAAACTGCACTGTACACAAATGAGACTTTATAAAACTTAGAGATAAAAATCATATAGTGGAAGTCACTATATAATTTCTACCTCAGGAATTTTCGTGTTACAAATGTTTTATGCTCCTCTGTGAGTCTCTTTCTACATATTCTTATTTCTGTCAAAGTTCTTCATACAGCTAGGCTCAAATTAGTCTCCTACATTCTTAGAAAAATTATAGTTAAGGTTCATGACAACTTTGTACTCTTCTTATTTTCCAAAATGCTTTTCTTTTAGAAATGTTCATGTTGAACTAAATTAGAAGATGATTTTAAATATCACTTCTGAGGTATCAGATTGAAGATTTTTTGTTTGTTTGTTTAATGTAAGATTATGTGGTAGTTTTCTATGGCTGTTTCTTGCCTCCTACTGTTGAGAGGAAATCAGATATTCCTTCTGTAAGTAAAGTTATGAAATTTTCCCTGAAGGAATTTAGAAGTACACTAGATACTCTTCCCTAGAATGAGTGACATCTGCCTCAAGAAAGGGAAATGGAATAGAAGATTGTTCCAGGTCCTTTCCAACCTTATATCTCCTGAATTTGTTATCTGTGCAGAAGAGCTCCCCTGCAATCTTCAACTCTGTCTCAGGGCGCCGATCTCATTGGGTCTTGTGATGAGGAAGATATATCATGATGCATTCCTTGGATCAGACTGAAAATTGTCCATGAAGAACTGGGTTTATAAGGCAATGCCACAGTCTGATCGAAGTCTCAGCCCAAGTTTTTAATTCTAGCTCAGCTATTTCCTCCTTGTGTGACCTTGAAAAAGCAACTTTAGGTAAATACCTAGGAGTGGGATTGCTGGATCATATGGAACCTCTATGTTTAGTAGGTCAAGAAATCTCCACACAGCTCTCCATAGTGGTTGGACCAGTTTGCACTCCCACCAGCAGTGCAGGAGAGTTCCTTTTGCTCCACAACCTCGCCAACATTTATTGTTGCTAGTTTTTTTATTATGTGCCATTCTCACTGGTGTAAGATGGTATCTCATGGTAGTTTTGATTTGCATTTCCCTGATTACAAGTGATGTTGAACATTTTTTCATATGCCTCTTGGCCATTTGCATTTCCTCTTCAGAGAAGTTTCTTTTTAGCTCTTCTGCCCATTTTATTGACTGGATTATTTTCTTTGTTTTTGTTGAGTCTCATCGCTCTTTGTAGATTTTTGTGATCAGTCCTTTATCATTAGTGTTGTGTGCAAAAATGTTCTCCCAGTCGGTGGGGTTTCTTTTTGTTTTTGTTATTGTCTCTTGTGCTGTGCAGAAGCTCTTTAATTTGATGTAGTCCCAGCTGTTGATCTTTGCCTTCACTATCACTACTTTGGGTGATGTGTCTGTAAAGATGTCTTTGATGTGCATATCATGTAGTGTTTCGCCTGTATTTCCTTCTATGTATTTTATGGTTTCAGGTCTTATGTCTAGTTCTTTAATCCATTTTGAGTTGGTTTTTGTGCATGGTGTTAGGTAGTAATCAAGCTTCATTCTTTTGCATGTAGTGACCCAGTTTTCCCAGCACCATTTATTGAACAAACTTTCTTTGCTCCAATGCATATTCGGACACAGAAACATCAATTCTAAAGAGCACCTGCACCCCTATATTTATAGCAGCACTATTTACAATAGCTAAGCTTTGGAAACAACCCAAATGCCCAAAAATAGATGACTGGATCAAGAAGATGTGGTACATATACACCATGGACTATTACTCAGCATTCAAAAAAGATAAACACATGCAATTTGCAGCAACATGTATGGAGCTGGAAGGGATCATGCTCAGTGAAATAAGCCAGAAAGAAAAAGAAAAATACCGGATGTTCTCACTCATAACAGGAATCTAGAAAACTTAAATAAGGGACCAGGAAAAAGAATAACTATAAGAAAGAAAATATCAAAATCAACAAACAACTGTGAACCAGAGATAATCAGTGGGGGCGTGGGGGGTGGGGAAAGGAGGGTTAGGGGTCAAAATAAGGGGGTTGTAATTATATGAGGAATATAAAAATAAAATTAAAAAAAAAGAAAAAGCAACTTTACCTCTCTGAACCTTAGTTTACTCAACTATAAAGTGAAGGGTTTGGACGAGATGTTTCCATTCTGCAAATAAAGTACACAACCAACAGGATTCAATATTTTAACTAAGCATAAGCCTAGAAACAGCAGTTCCTCCACTTAAGGAGAAATCCAGCTCCCAATCTTTGTTTTTGTGACAATTTCTTCAAAATAAAGGAGTTGAAAGTCTTTCCTGAAATTGTAATAAGGAATCATAAAATGTCATGACTTTTAAAAGAATTACAGTACATCTTAGAGAAGTAAAAGTACACACTTCATATTGTATGGGAGAGAGACAGGATTGGTTCCTTTCATTCTACAAGAGCAGTAATTTTGCTAAGAGCCATCACTTTAGAAGTGTTTGCAGAGACCTATCACCTTCTGCTCATGAAGCATATATTTAAGATGGACATGACCCATGCCCCTGCTTTCATCCAAAAAGGAATTGCACTCCTAGTTTCTTGTCCAGAAATCTCATCTTTGCTTTGAGGTCCTAAGACACATGCCCATTCATCTCTTCAGGACCCCTGGATTGAACTGTGTGAGGTCAATGAATAGTTGCTCTAGCTGTATTAATGCCTTTTGGTGCACAGTTAAGCTGTCTGACTGTACATTAATCCCAAAGAGCATTACCTTGGGCCAGTAACAGGGGAACCCTTTTGATCTTAGAGCTCTGCCTTTGCTCTTGGTAGTGTGTGGTTGGGTGCACTCTGAGGAGGGAGGCTAGGAAGGTTTTTTCCTAGGTGTAGGGCCTGCTGGCTGGCTCAACAGCATGAAGAAGATGAAGCTCAATAACAAACCTTGGAAGGAACCATCCTTCCAGGAGGCAAAAACACCTTAAAAAAAATCCTCATGCAGAATTTCTCAGACGGAAGTTTTGAAAGACAGAGTCCCTGGCTGAGTTATAAACTGCTGAGTTGGTGAATAGTGACTTTGTTCCTCTCCTATGGGTGAGACAGAAGACACACTTGCCTAAGACTTTGGTATATAACTGTGCCTTTTCATTTTTTAAATATACACATGGCAGCACCCTAGGGTGTAAAAGCCAAGGGTCTTGCCTCCAACCCTATGTCAGACATTAGCTGCTTACAGGCAGTAACTTCAAGGGGCAAAGCCAGTCTTGAAAGGCCATCTGCTATACTGTCCTCTCAGGCACACAGTTACTGAGCGTTTCCAATGTCTACCTGGCACAATACTAGACAAGTTCCTCATGGTGTATCTTTATGTATTTTCCTCTTCTTTGAACTACAAAAAGAGTACACTTAAGGGAAAAGTGCACTTGAATAAAGTTAGAAGTTCGAGTCTATGCATTCCTTCTGCCATCTACCCAGCAACACTCTACTTTCCTTGGAAGTAATGACTTACTGTTTGATGTGCACTACCAAAGGACTTACGGACGTCTGTAGGGGTATATATTATATATTGTTTCTGTACATTATGTTAACGTAGATCACTTTGTTCAACCAAAATAAGACAATACTGTGACTTCAACTGTGTTTTTTTTTTTTAAAGATTTATTTATTTATACAAGAATTGGGGAACAGGCCAGATGTGCAAGAGGGTGAGAGGACTCAATGGAGACAGAGTGGGGAGCAGAACAGGCAGACAGACCAAAAAACACTGCTGAGGGAGCAGCAGGCTAGACAGGAGAGGTCTGCTACGCCATGTGGGCATCTCCCCCACCGGCTGGGATTGCACCCGCGCTTCAGAGACTGCAGACAGCATCACAGTGCTGCGCTCAACCTCCTGTGCCACCAGGGAGGCCCCATCTGTGTTGTTTTAAGCCAACTTGTACTCATTAATAGTCTGCCATGTCAGTATATATAGAAATATGTTACTTTTTAGTATTATATGGATTTAACCATCCCCCGTTGGTAGACATTTTGGTCTCTAATTTTTCACTAAACCTTCAGAGAACAGCCCTGTAACATATGCTTGCAGGCATCTGGCCATGTTTATTAATACTGCCTTTGTTTAAAGATGTGTTCCCGGAACATATACACACCTACGCAGCCTCTTTGAGCTATAAGGTTAATTTATAGGAAATTTCTTAAACCCTTGGGACCCCCTTCACACTTATCTATTCAGATGTTTGCTTTAAGCACTAAATATGTTTTCCTCATGTGCTCAGGTCCCTGTCGCAGGAGGGGACATTGCGCACTGCTGCCCCTGGGGATCTAAGACCATCACTACTGCTTTTCTTAACCTGTGCTATGAGGACTTGACTGCCCAGCATTCAGCCCTTTCAGGTCACACTTGCTGGAGGCAGGAAGTTGAATTCTGCCAAATACATGAATCATGGAGTGTTTGGGCTGGTTTCACACGAACTGAAACCCTCCCCTTCAGCACTTCTATTGGAATATAGTTTTCTAGGACTGCTGTAACATATTATCACAACCTTGGCAGTTTAAAACAACAGATATTTATTCTTTCACAGTTCTAGAGGTCAAAAGACTGAAAATAGTATCACTGGACCAAAATCAAGTTGTCAGCTGGCTATTTCCCATTCAGCGGCTCTGGGGGATCTTTCCCTTGCCTCTTCCAGCTGCTGGTGGCTACTGGCATTCCTTGGTTTGTGGCCACATCACCCCAATAGTCAAGGCCAGCATCTCCAGATTTTTCTCTGTTCCATTTTTACATGGCCTTCTCTCTGCCTGTGTGTCAAATCTCCCTTTCCCTTTCTCTTATAAGGATAATGGGATTGCATTTAGGGGTAATCTCTTTAACTCAATCACATCTGCAAAGATTCTTTTTCCAAATTAGGTGACATCTACAGATTTCAGGGATTAGGACCTATTTTTGGGGAACAGTAGCCATGTACTGCAATGAGCTTTTCCAACCTCTTTTCCAATATGTTTTAATTTACCACTGGGGCACACTTGCTATTTCCATAGAACTCTTTAGAAGAATGATTTTCATTCATGAGGAAGGCAGAAACAGAGGTTATTTTACTCCATGCATTGAAAGGTAGGCTGCTAAAAAGTCAAGGTCAGACAGAAAATCTCTGAGTTCCCTACAAGTCTGAAAATAGTATCGCTGGACCAAAATCAAGGTGTCAGCTGGATCATGTTCCATTCAGAGGCTCTGGGGGAATCTGTTCCTAAACCTTACCTACATCTGTTCTTCCTAATCCGAAGACTATATGATAAGAACTGTATGTAACTGCTATGAGTTAAATTACAAGCACGCATTCCTTTTGTAATTTGAAGATATTTATATAGTTTGCATGACCAAGCTAGAAGAAAGTTGAGAAATCATCTAATCTACCCTCCTTCCTATAAATCATACACATTCAAATCATGAAATTTATTTTTTAAATCTGTCCAGAAGATGTGCACACAAGTGTTCTCCTGTTCTTAAAAACAGTGGAGGGTATTGGGCAATATTAAGGGCATGAGACCAGGAGAAACACCTAATCCTCTCAGGTGGCTCATAGCATTAAAATATAAGAATGAGGCTCTTAAGCACACATATAACTGACAAAATATATCTGCTCCTTCAGACTCTCTAGTCCTCCCTGTGAAAGGCCTATCAGTGTTGGACTTGTCCCTGCCCCGGCCATGTGAATGCTAATGTCTTATACTTCCATTTCCCAATTTCACAGCAGACCTGTGTGCTCATAAATTAAACTGCATCGCTCAGCATTATCGTGTGCATTCTAGGATTTAGTCCAAAATGGCCCAAACTACTGCCTATTTCAGCAGAACTCCTTTTGGCCGCTGCCTGTTAATATATTATGGAGACATTAGGACAGCGGTTTGAGAGTGCAGACCAGGCAAGCAGGGAACATACTTCCTTGCACAGAGGTCCCCAGGCAGCAGATGGGAGTGAGCCTAGGGAGCAAGCACAGGGGGACACTGGCTGCCTCATTCAGAGCATGGGGCGAAGGTGCACCTGTGTCTGTTGGTCTGTCTTCGCTTAAAGAATCTTGGCGTGTGAATGGCTAGAGTTTAAAAGATAATAAATGATCAAAAACAAGTGGGCGTGGTTTGGTAACACACACCTAAAGGGTATGATCCTGTTCATCTAATTCAGAGTTGTAAGCCAATGTTACCTCCAAAAATACAAAAAGTCAAAAAAAAAAAAAAAAAAAGGAAGAAAAGTAGAATAAAGAAATCCCTGACTGGTGTTTGTCATCTAAGCCAGGAAAGGGAGTTGAAAACGTACCAAACTGAGCACCTTTATGTTTATAAAGGTAATACGTGCACATGGATTTTTTGAAGACAACTGATTTAGAAGGACTTTAATAACGTTTTAGCTCCATCCCTACCCCCTTGCCTACCTCTCAAAGAGCTATTATTTGGGGGGTTAGATGCTCAACTGTTAATTGTACTGATAAAATCTCCATTATGTCACATTATGAAGGTCAGTTGAACTCCTCTACACTCTGTGCCCTTTCTCTGATTTCTGAACCTTGATATCCAACCTTGATCTCTTATCTCCTTAGCCTTGAACTTGAGATCAGCCATCCTGCATTCCTCCCATTTTTGATAGTTCTATTGCTTATCTTTTTACTTTAAATAATATACTTCTCTTTAGTCACAGTTTTTGCTTACCCAGTATCTCATCCCTCCTTCCTTACAAACAAATGCAGTTTTCTTGAGAGCAACAATGTACTGTCTTAAAAAGCTGCACTTTTCCATTTCCTTGTGATCCAGTTGATCATGTCACTGTGTTCTGGCCAATGAGATTCAAGAAGCAATTGGTGGTTTGGGCTTCAGAAAAGCTTTTTGTAAGGGAGCTGGCTCACAAGACTGGCTTCTTTTGCCCCTTCTCCTCTCTCCCTCCTCCTTATTTGGAACACAGATATAATGATTAGAGCTGCCACAGCTATTAAGTGACCAGGAGACAATCTTGAGGCATGTTCTAAGAGTGACAGATCTGAAGGGATCCTTGGAACTGATGACACCAGAGCAGGGCACTATCACTGCGCTGCCTACCCTCCTGTTTCCTTTTGGGGGAGAAGTTTGTGCTGTCTTGTTTAAAACACTAATTTCCTCTTACCTCTTACTTGCCATCGAATTTCTCTGTCTTGTTTAAAACACTAATTTCCTCTTACCTGTTACTTGCCATCGAATTTCTCTCTCTCTCTCTCTCTTTTTTTTTTTTTTTTTTGATTGATTTATTTATTTTTGCAAGCACTGGGTACAGTCAGAAGCGCGGGAGGGTGAGAGAATTCACCAGAGTCAGAGCGGGGAGCAGAACAGACAGACTGACGAAATACACAGCTGAGGGGAGCAGCGGGCGCGGCAGGAGAGGTCTGCGCGCCATGTGGGACCCTTGCTGGTCAGCTGCAGAGGCTGCGGGCAGCTTCGCAGCCCAGCGCTCAACCACTGCGCCACCAGGGAGGCCCAAATTTCTCTGTCTTGTTCAGAAAAGTTAATTCATAGCTAGACTTTCCATGAGAAGGAAAATATCTCTGCTCCTTCCCTTGTCATCTTTTTTCCCCCCAACCACTTCCCTTCTGGTAGCTGCATTCTTACATTGCCACGGGTGTTAACATTATCTTTATTTTTTTTTTAATTTTTAATAACTTTATATTTTTATATATTTTTTGAATTTTTTTTAAGATTTATTTATTTTTATACAAGAACCGGCGTACAGGCCAGATGCACGGGAGGGTGAGAGGATTCACCAGAGACAGAGAGGGGAGCAGAACACGTAGACTGACGAAATACACTGCTGAGGGAGCAGTGGAGAGACAGGAGAGGTCTGCTTCGCCATGCAGGACCCTCGCCAGCCGGCCGGGATTGAATCCACACTGCAGAGGCTGCGTACAGCTTCACAGTGCGGTGCTCAACCCCCTGCGCTACCAGAGAAGCCCTTTTATATATTTTTTATCGTTCTTCATTTTTTTTTTTACAATGTATGCTTTCTCATCTCAGTTATAATCCCTTGTGAAATGCCCACCACCAATTCGCCACGCACCATCACTATAGTCCCTTGGGCTCTTCCCATCCATTTTGATCCTATTCCCTTCTCCCCACTTCCCCCTCCCCGCAGAATATCTCTGGTTTATAGTTGCCTATTGATTTTGATTTTTACTTTATTATAATAACTTTTTTTAAATCTTTCTACTCGGTAATCACAATTAAGCCTTCTGTGCTTTTTTACTGGATTGACTCTAGAAATTGGACACCACTAAATAGGATACAAATCATGATGACTACATAAAGGCTCACTGAAGGTCAATCAGTCCTGGACTTCTCATAGGTAAATCGTAATGCCAGGGTCAAATCGTAATTCTCAGGGCCTCCCTGGAGGCAAAGGGTTTAAAGACAGCACTATCAAACTGTTGGCAGACACTGCAGCACAAGTTCCATCCCCGGCCTGCCAGGGAGCAACCCACATGGCACAGCAGACCTCTCCTGTCTTTCCCACTGCTCCCCTCAGAATGTATTTCAGTGGATCTGCCTGTTCTGCTCCCCAGTCTCTCTGGTGAGTCGTCTCACCACCCCACATCTCTGGCCTGTACCCCAATTCTTGTATGCATAAATAAATAAATTTCTTTTCTCATATTCCATCACGAGCTTAAAAATATGTCCCATTCTAATTTGGATTATGTTATATAAGTTTGTGTTTAACTTAGAATTTTTTGTTTGTTTTACTTGAAAAGAAAAGCTTTCACTATAACCCCTGTTTACCCACCCTCTCTAGCATTCACCCTTTTCCTCAGAGGCCTACATTTTCCTGTCCTGCCTGGGACCATTGCTGTCCAGCCTGTTCAGCTCAGACTAGCTTCACCAGCCTCCCGAGTTGGATCCCTTGTCTTCTACCTTACTGGTTTTTCTTCCTTGTTTTATTTTAATTTCTACTTTCAGTTTATTCATTTCATTAATAATATTTCTCAGGCCATGAACTTGTTTTTCTGAATTTTGTTGTATCTCTTTGATGAGCTTTTCTGAGACCTCTTCTATCACTTTGGCTTGCTTTTCCCCATTTTCTTCCATTTATTTTCTGTATTATAGAAATTTTGATCTCTCTATCTGACAGGGAGATAAAATCTTCTATGTGTTGTGGTTGGATTCTTTGTTATGTAATATTTCCTTGAGGTCTTAAGGTGCCATGAATTATATTTTTGTCTGTCCATTTTGCTGCTTTAGATTTCCCTATTTTTTAAGCCCCTGTAACAGTAACTTAGAGAGTAAAACTACTTTTACTTTCTCAGTAGATGGTGCTATGGTTTTGTTTGACTTTAGTCCTTGGCTGCCTTCTATAGGTCCTGATATCTGATCTTGCAGTGGCTGTGTCAGAGGGTGGGGGAGGGGCCTGGAGGCATCCAGCTGCTGTGCTGATGTGCTCTGGGTGGAAGAGGGCCTTGCTTGTGTTAGGCACCACTGATAACCCTCCTCTCTGAGTTTCCAGTTCTGAGATTTTTAGTGTGGGTGCCACCAGCAAGCTTTCTGAGGTCATTGGCAGTCCCGCAGGGTAGAGGAGGGGTGTGCAATACAGAAACTTCTGATCTCCTTACTAGAGGTCCAGTCTAGTGGACCTCTAGTGGGTGGAGTCCTCCAGCTCCTCCTCATGTGTTTCCCCTGGGTCATGTATGTTTGCCTCTACACCTTTTAGTTCTCTCATCCGTGGGCCTCTAGCTGAGCAGACAACCCACCCAACCCATTTCTTTCCACCCATCACCTGTTCAGTGAAGTATGACTCTCTTTTATCGCTTCTCTGTTGCAGTCTGTGTTGATCTCTGACGTCCAAGGGTTGTTCCAGTTTCACACCAAGCCATAGGATTCTCTGGGTTTCCCTCTGGTTAACTGACAGGTGACCCTCTCAGGAGGAAAGCAAGGAACCTCCTCTGTGCAACTCTGAATCTGTCTCATGGGCAGAAGCTTCTCAATTTGATGTAATTTAATTTCTATGTGATTCTCTTGGTTTAGGCAACTGGGTAGGTCTCAAAAAAATCCTGAAAACAAGGAATCAAGGCAAGGGTTGGTGAGTAATACAGTACAGTCAGGGTCTGGCATCAGAAAAGCCTTAGCAAAGGTCTCCACCTTTTAATTTTTAAATTGTCATGAAATGCACACAACATAAAATTTAACATCTTAACCATTTTTAGATATGCAGTTCGATAGTGTCAAGTACATTCACATTCTGTATAACCATCACCAAAAACTGCCATCTGGCAAAAATGAAATTATACTCCACAGTAATTCCCCATTTCCTCCTCCCTCCAGCCTCTGCAACCACCATTCTGCTTTCTGTCTCTATGAATTTGGCTACTCTAGGTAGTAGTCAAACACATATGTGGTGATCCAATATTTGTGTTTAGGGCCTGACTTGTTTCACTTATCATAATGTCCAGAGATTTATCCATGTTTTAATGTATGTCAGAATTCTCTTCCTTTCAAAGGCTGAGTAATATTTTATTGTAGGTGAGAGTATATGAGTATGTATAGGTATCCATGTGTATATAAATTTTACATATTGTTATGTATGCATGTATGTGTACTTTTATGTGTATATATACAAATTTTGTTTACCCGTTCTTCTTTCTGTGACACTTGGGTTGCTTCCATTATTTTGGCTACTGTGAACAGGCCTTGAACATTTATGTACAAATATCTGTTCATGTCACTTATTTCAGTTCTTTTGGGTATATACTCAGAAGTGAATTGCTAGATCATATTGTAATTGTATTTTTAATCTTTGGAAGAGTTACAATATTGTTTTCCACAACAGCTGCAACCATTTTACATTCCCACCAATAGTACACAGGGTTGCAATTTCAGCAGATCCTCACTAACACTTTTTTACTAGCCTCATAATGTAGAGAAGGTGGTATCTAGTAATGTTTTGATGTGCATTTCCCTAGTGATTAGTGATGTTGAATATCCTTTAATATGCTGTTGGTCCTTTGTATGTCTTTGGAGAAATGTCTATTCAAGTCCTTTGCTTATTTTTAATCAGATGACTTGTTTTTGTTGTGGTTGTTAAAGAGACCTTTTATGGTTACTCTGATAAAGCAAGTTTAGCAGGTAGAAAGGCATTGGAGGCAGAAGGACCAGCAGGAGCAAAGCACAGCGATGCAGTATTCTGGCTTCCTGAGTCATCTGATGGTGTTAGACCACAGGCTCAGGTATGCGGGAGCCAGTGCATAGCTGTGTCTGCCTGCAGGGAGCTGGAGCAAGGGGACAGCAGTGAAGGCAGCTCTCCTCGGGAAGCTTTGTTGCAGGAGTGCAGATGGTCCCCCGAGATGCAGCAGGACCTCAGAAAGGCCCCTTCAGTTCTGTGGAGGGGTTGCACAGTTGAGAGAGATCTGCTAAGAGGCTGAGAAGGCAGCCTTTCCTGAGGCTAGGTTCTGAGGTCACTGTATCAACTAAAATTATGTTTGTTCAAAATAATCCCTGGAAACTTCCCAGTGCCACTTCACACTGCGTTGAACATGCCTTTCCTCACTAGTCCTATGTCCTATGTCCGCAGAAGGTTTCCCCAGGCACAGGCACAGTCTCTCTTCACCTGCAGCACAGATGAAGCAGCTGTCTTGTCTTTAGTGGCCACACCATGTGGTATCTTTACACGCTGCACTGAGACTTTGCCATGGAAGTGAGCACCCTGTGAGGGGAAGGCAAAAACCAAGGCTTCCTGAGGTATATCCGTATGGCTGCTTTGAACTGAGTAGCTGACAACCAAATACCCCACTGCAGTAGTTGCAGCAATGAAGATATTTTAGCAACTCACATGATAGTCTAGAGATAAGTGTAGCACAAAGCTAATGAAGGGATTTAATGAGACCAAGTTCCAGGTCACCCTTCACTTCTGCAGTTCTCTAGCTCTTTTCCTCATGGCCCCAGACCATGAAGTGTCACACCTCTGCACCACAGTGTCCAGAACAGAAGGACAGAAAAAACACCTTCTTATCACTGCTCATTCATAGGGTGGGATAATCCCTCCCAGAGGCACTTCCTCTTACATTTCACCAGCCAGAACCAGGTCTCGTGCCCTTGCCTGACCATTCATGATCCTCACCATGCTGGGTAAGGGCTGTGGCTTCTAGCTGGATCTGTACACCTCATCCCCAGAGTTGAACAAGATCAGCGTTAGTTAGCAAGGAGAAAGGGGAGTCGCTGTGCTGTAGGAAAGACAAGCACAGCCCCCTCTGCCAGAAAACTCGGCCCCAGAACATCCACTCATGGAGACCAAGAACGTAAATCATCTCATTTTTGCCACTGTTTACTTTATATTAAATTATTTACTTCATTTCATGACTCAAGCATATGTGGGAGAATTCATACGAACTAGAGGTCTGTGGCTTAAAACGTTATGTCTTAATTTTGGAAGTGATACCTCCAGATGTCTGCATCTGGCTTTGCCTCAACTTCTGTGTATGCAGTGTCTTTAGTTCCTCTGGCCTGACTGGATTCTAGCTCTACCTATTGATCTTGAGGCCCTGGGATCTGCCTGGTTCCTGGAGCAAGGACCTGGACCTCTGGAAGCCTCTCTCCTCCAGGTCCCAGGAACTCTGTGCCTGCAGCAAGCACACTTATATATCCCATGTATAAATGCACAAGTATATGCACACATATGTATACACATATACACAAGTATGTGTACACTATGTAACTGTATACACATGTATATATACATTTATATATCAACATGTATCACAATGACCTGTAAAAAAAAGCCATAAGCCAGAGTACCAGAAATACATTAGTTCTTCAGAAATCGTAGAAAGAAATTAACCTCTTTGCTGTTTTTCTTTTTAATTCATCTATAATAAAGTCAACAAGGCCTGACTTTGTGGGGTGAAGCCTAACATAGGCCTCCTGGAGTATTGTGTATGACTTGTTGGTAGATATGCCTGGCTTCTTAGACT
The DNA here is from genome assembly GCF_014898055.3 of Talpa occidentalis. Taxonomy (NCBI): domain Eukaryota; kingdom Metazoa; phylum Chordata; class Mammalia; order Eulipotyphla; family Talpidae; genus Talpa; species Talpa occidentalis. The sequence continues at coordinate 14,768 of NW_023605232.1, forward strand.
GCTCCAACCCAGACCTGAGCTGACCAGAACACTGGTTCTATTAAATCCCTGATTCTGTCCTGTTCAGGGCTGGATGCCCTCAGTTAAACTGACCCATTTAACCGGCTCTTGCAGGAACCAGGTAGGTAGGCTCTGCCCTCGATAGTGGTTGGCACCCATGAGTCCTGTTCCCTGACTCAGTGAAGGACACCTACTTCCTTCTCTTAAAGCTGAATGGAAGGTGGAATGCTCATGTGTCTTTTAGTTTATCATTGCACTCTCATGGACTAGCATTAGGTTATCCTGTTTTTAATGTTTGTGGGTTTTTTTTAATGCATTTTATTTATGTGTGTGTAGAAGAACTGGGATGTAGGCCAGAGATGCAGGGGGGAAGGGAGTTCACCAGAGACAAAATGGGGAACAGAACAGGCGGATTTACTGAAATACACTGCTGAGGGGAGTAGCAGGTGAGACAGGAGAGGTCTGCTGCACCATGTGTGGGTTAGCTCCCTAGCTGAGGATCAAACTCAGGCCATAGCGGTGATAGTGCTGTGGCTTAATCCCTAGGCCACCAGGGAGGCCCTGTCCTCTTTTTATAAAAGGATTTCTCAAGGATTCAGAACTTATAAATGCCAACTTTACCAGCTTACCAAGCACAGCACAGGCGACCTCAGTCAATGCCTAAAGAAATGCCTGTGTTCTTTCCTGTTGAGAGTGTGTCTATGCACAAGAATGTTAGCTGATGCTTGGATTTTCTTTTTTTTAAAAAAGATGTATTTATTTATGCATACAAGAACTGGAGTATAGGCCAGAGGTGTGGGGGATGAGAGTATTCACCAGAGACAAAGTGGAGAACAGAACAGGCAGGCTGACTGAAATACACTACTGAAGGGAGCAGCGGGCAAGACAGGAGAGGTCTGGTACACCATGTGAGTAGCTCTCTGGCCGGCCGGGATCAATCTCATGCTGCAGAGGTTGTGGATAGCTTCACAGTGCTGTGTTTAACCCCTTGCACCACCAGGGAGGCCCGCCTATGTGTGGATTTTCATGGAGACTCGGACAGAACATGTTCTGCCAACCATACTCATGGACTCTAAAGCAGTAACTGAAGGAAGAAACAAAACAAGCCTTGTCTGTTTAAGAATCACAGGGACTGCAGTTGTTTCTGTGAACAGCCCACCTTTTGGACCCAATTTCCACTGACCCTTTAGTGATTACTCCGACCATTAAATTATATATTGAATGAATTCAGTTACAATTTTAATTAATCAGAACCCCAAACCTGGCTCAGGTCTGTTCTGACTTCATAGATCACTGCCCTGATTTGCAGTTATCTGCTCATGACCGTGGCAGTCCACTTACAGCTCAATAAAGAAGGGAAGATGAGATGGTTGGCTTTTAATTCTGGAGGAGATTATATTATATGAGAGGGGAAAGGATTGCTCTTAATTTGGTTATATTGTGCCCAGTGAAATTCTCAAGTGAACGCCTATTCTTGTGCACCAAGATTCTCGCTGCTTCTCCCCTGCTGTGGTTCATTGTGCCTCCCTTGGTCTCCTCCACCTTAATGAAGAACCAGATAGCATCCTGTTGCCTGGAGGAACTTGATAGAAGTGACACTTTCTTCTTTTTTTAGTAAGTAAATAAACATGCATGCTAAATAAAGTTGCCTTCTTGGTTAGAATTGTTATGTTTGATTTTAGGGCTAGTCCTAATCTTCAGTTCCAAAGGGGGCTGCAATCTTAGGAACCAGGTGGATAGCCTAGGGTCAGCAAGTTTTCCTTCTCCTTTGGTAGAATCTTCATTCCTGAAAATCAGAAAGTAGCCTGTCTGGTCTGCTGTGTGTTTCTACACACATGCACAGCAGAGGTCTCACAAGCAGGCACTGAGCCACTAACCCCTTATGCTTAACTTCAATCTATTAAGTGGAATCCACTCCCCCCCCACACACACACATCATGATTTCCACCAGAGGATTGCCTGGTTCCTCATGCAAGTATAACCTCAGGCAGTCTGCCCTTTTCTCCCCTGAATCCTCATCCCTAACTCAGACTCACCTATGCACTATCCTAATAAGAGAATGGGGGTTCTAGATGACAGCATTTCCATGCGAGAACAGCTGGACTGCAGTTATATAGACAGTCACTTTTATCTGAGCTTCTTCCAATAAAAATAAAAGAACTGTATTGTGGAAGAGTGTGCTTAGGACCTCATGGTCTCTAATACCTTCTCAAAATCTTTATCAATTGTTTCTCCCTCTGTGAAATTATCTGGGTCAGGAGCAATCATAATTGCTAAAGTCTGTCAAAAACTATAAGAGTCTAAGATTTTACTCTACTCACAAGCTAGCAAGTTAGCCTGTCACAGTTCTGTGGATGCTGGCAGAAAACATGAGCCTCCTGCATCAGTGACAAAGGACTTTATTGCTCACAGCAATAGAAATAACAAGATGTCAGCATTTTATTATGCCACTTCCTGAGCAACAATTCCCACAAGATGAGGTGAAGAGGGTCAGGTAATACCTACACATGTGGTAGATTGTACTGGAGGAGAAGGAACCTGTGTGGAGGGAACCCAAATATTTTGTAATGGGCAATAAACAAGCCTGCCCTCTGCTCCTAAGAGAAGCATTATCTTTATTAAGTAGACAGTAACTCTGCCTACCTTTGCCCTGTAAAGAAACAATATCTCTATCTTCCAAGGCTGCACTTTCTTCTACATATATCTTGAAAAGTTGTTCAGAATGATAAGCAGTCAATGCCTCGCTTATCAGACAGGCACTGTCTAATATGCACTCCCATAGAGAATTGCCTCCTGACGTTGTCCTTGTCTTGAACTCACCCTTACACTCAGTTTGAAAATTCCATACACATATTTTGTGTCTACTTTGAGCAAGACCCTATGCTTAGAGCTGGGGGTAGAAAGAATAAAATGCTTCCTTTGCCCTTAAGGAACTGGCTTTCCAGTTGGGAAGACGACAGTGGACAGAAAGTTAAATTGGGTGGGATTGGATAGAATAAAGTTGCAAGGAGATGTGGAAGCATAGAGGAGAGAACCCCCAACTCAGAAGAACAAGCATTCAGAAGTTTCCTGGGGGAGTTGATGCTGAGTGACAGCTGAAGCAGGAGTAATCATTAGCTTAGCATAAAAGGATGAGAATGAGCATAGCATTTGGGATGGAATGGAAAGCAATTTGATGGAACAGGCATGTGGCAGGGGTTGGAGGGTAAGTGATGAGGCTGGTGAAAAGGTCATGATTACAAGGGACCATGGATGCCATGCTAAGGAGTTTCACCATTATCCAGAAAATCTCTGGGTAGCAGGGGATTAAGTAGAGAATCAGATGTATATGTTAAATGATCCTTTGGGCAGCTGTGCAGAGGATGAATCAGAATAGGTGATTCTGGAGACAGGAAACAGGTTACTAGTGCACTCGGGTACAATTGCGAAATAATGAGCCCCATTCTAAGGCAATGACCATGGAGTTTGAAAGTGGGTTGGAGAATAAAGGTATTACAGAGGTGGAACTGACAGGTTGTTGAGGTAAGGGAGAGGGAAGAACCCAGATGGGGCCTGTTTTGTGCTTTGGGCACTAGGAGGGCCATGGGGCCATCCCCTGCCATCTTTAGGAACAGTTCTGCATTTGGCTGTTATACAGGGCAGCCCTCCAGGGCTGTGGAGGGTGTGGAGCTGCTCTCCCAGCACTAAATGTAACTCATTGTCCATTACTGAACAGGAGATGGGGCTCTGAGCATGGACCTGGATCAGGCATGGCAGAGGCAGGGAGAAAACAGAGGATTTAAATGAGAATCAGGATCCTGGGTGGAAGCCAGCTAAGGCAGCAGTCACAGTTCATGGGGTCAAAGCAAAATTCAAGTTCAGGGCCTCCCTGGTGGCACAAAGGGTTAAGCAACACACTATGAAGGTGTCCGCAGCCTTGGCAGCATAAGTTCGATTCCCGGCCAGCCAGGGAGCTACCCACATGGCGCAGTAGACCTCTCCTGTCTCTCCCGCTGCTCCCTTCAGCAGTGTATTTCACTGCCTGTTCTGTTCCCCACTCTGTCACTGATGAATCATCTCACCGCGCCCCCTCCCATATCTCTGGCCTGTACACCTAGTTCTTGTATGCATAAATAAGTAAATCTTTAAAAAAAAATCAAGTCCAGAAGGGAACTGATACCTCAGACTGGGAGACAGAAACTCACATGGGGTAGAGCAAACCAGGCAGACTAAAAATGTCAGGTGTTGGAAACAAGAAGGGGGATAGGCAGGCAGACAAGTGTGGGGCGCTTCTCTTGACTGGGCAGGTATTTCCCCTCTAGCTGCCTCTGCCTAGTTCAGCCTCACCATGAGTAAAGTGTCCAGAGCTCTCGGGTTCTCATTTAGATTTACTTTTCACTTTTACCTTGACCCTCAATGGATGAGGTGGACGTTCCTGAATTTGGACTTCCAATCTGCATTAGATCCTATGGGGTTTACATGGGATGCCCCAAGAATTTACAGCTGCTAGACAGGAAAAATGCCCAACAATACACACAGTGTCACCTTTAAGAGACCCGAAGAGGGAACACTGACCTCTAGGCCTGCCAGAGGAAGTTCCATGGGAGAGTGTGTATGGTAGAGAACATTCTAATTCTAGGAAATGTCACAAATGAGGCTCGAGGAGCAGGAACTTGGAAGACACAGAGAGATGGCACGTGGCATCCACTTGGTGAGGATGTGGAGCACCTGTAGGGAACACAGAAGGTCAGGAGATAGGAGACATAAAGTAAGACAAATCTCCAAAGTCCTGATACCAGATGTGGCCTGGCAGATAAAAGCCAGTGGAGAGAAAATTACTAAAGACTATATCATTGGGTTGGTATAAAGGCTAGGACTTTATATAGGGCTTATATAAAAACCCAAAAGTTTATGACATTAGTTGGAGTGATTGAACACAAACATTAGGATGGGTTAATTTGTTTAACATACAGAGAAGAGATTGATTAGAGCCAAATTGGTGGCGGGGAGGTGCTCCAGAGTTCCCCTCACTTTCCTAGGTGTGGAGGCCATCACAGGGGTAGGCCAGGCTGTCCAGCCACATTCCCTGACCCTCTCTAGGAGCAGCATTGTTCCCTGGTGTGAGCTCTGCTGGGCCCTTCCCAGCCAAGAAAGTGGCACCGTCCTGTCCCGTATCCACGCTGAGATCTCAGGTTCCTCAATTCCTTTATTCTGTGTGATGACCTGGTGGACTTCTCATAATACCAAGCTCCTTCACTATTTTACCTTCGCTTGTGGGAAAGAAGAAATGAGATAAACAGGGCTTATTTCTCTTGTTTGCAATTTTTTTAAATCTTAATTGGTACTAGCAGGTAATGAATTCCTGTAGTAGAGTGATCTTAGTCATGGTGGAAAGTGGAGACCTTATATAAGGAATATTGACCATATTTGGAGGGTCACTATGGAGCGGGGGAAAGGAACGCATGAGGAACAATAAGGCGACATCATAACTAACTGGCAGGTTTTGCTTATGGGTGTAACAAACATGAAGTAATAAAACTTTACTGTTTGAAATTATTAAGATTTGAGGGTTGTTTATTAATCTTGTCTGATATCTCTTAACTGATAACACTGAAGGTCACTGAGCTGGGACGTACTAGTTGACATTGTATCCATATCTGTTAACTAATGTACTAGTTAACATTGTATCCATGTAAACAAGCCAGTGCTTCCGTTAACAAACCAGGTAATCATCCCTAGGCCTGTCGGGGCCCAGAGGCGAAATCAGGTCTGGAGCTGAGATTTGGGTATCAGGTATACACAAATGCAGTAGATAGTGGATAGGAAAGCATAGGGGTTTAGTCTGAGAGCTTTAGAGTGAGGCTTATTTCCCTCCCTCATGTTCCTTCTCCCAAGGGTGTATGATCTGGCTCCACGTGGCCTGATGCTAAGTAGGACATCACTGCTGCCTGCCGGGTCTGGTGGTTCAGAGTTGTTGGCTTGAGCTTATTGACAGCTGCACACTCATAACGTTGCTAAAAACTTCATAAACTCTGAAGCCTGGAAATAGCCCAAGTGATTTGAGGTTTTGCTCACTTGTAAATGTTTGAGTATTGTGTCCACAAATTGCAAATTGAGTAACTCAATTTTGAGGCACAGCTGTTATTTGGAAAAGACCCATCTAGGAACACAAACTCCTTGCAAAATGATTGTGCTTCATTTTTGTCAAGTATCAGAAAATCATTAAACTGCCAAGCCATATGGCAAATGCCCACTTGAGCCGAGTGCAACAGCACACCATAATGAATCTGTTTTTGGGGAGAGAGATAGGACAGAGTCAGGTTTTTGTGATCTACAGAAAAGTAGACTCACTCTTACGCGTTTCAGCCTTCCAGAGTCCTGAGTAAGGATTTTACCTCCCATGAAAAATTCATATAAAAATTAAGTTATGGTAGAAGTTTTCCCCCCTCAGGTATATTTTCCCTTTCAAACAATATCCATTGAGTTTCTGCATACAAAGTAAGTTTAACTGAGGCAATAGAAACTCCTAAAAGTTCACACAGTTTCATTTCCTTAGATAATAACTTAATAAGTATTCATTAGTTATTATTATATCAGAATTAGGTTTAGCTGCATATTAGAGAAAAATAGAAAGCAATGGTGGCTTAGAAGGTTATTTCTGCCCCACGAAAATGGAACCTGGAGTTTGACCATCCAGGACTGACATGGCAACTTCAGTGTCATCAGCATCTAAACTTTCTCTTGGCTTATTCTCTGTCAAAGCTGGAATTGTTCCAATATAGCTGACATGCTTCAGCCATCACGTTCTAGACAGCAGAAATGGAAAGGGGGAGAAAGCCATGCCTTTCTTTTTTAAGGAGAATTCCTGGAAGTATCACCCAACTTCTCTGTTCATAAATCACTGGCTAGTTCTTTATCACATGACCTCTCATTGCTGCAGAGACTGGGGAATGTAGCAATATGTCCAGGTAAAGACAGGGATTCTGTTACTACAGAGCAAGGGAGAGTGGGTATTGGGAGGTTACCAACAGATTCTTCCCTACTTGAGATCCTCAGTGTTCTTCCTACTAGACTGTAATCTCCTGTGGGTTAAGGACCAGATTTTATTTATCCCTGTACCTCTAAGGCATGGGTGCAGTAGCTGGTTAGTTGTGCTTTTTCATTATCAGCACCTCTCACGCAGACCCAGGTACTTTTCACCTCCTACCTCCCTGTCTACCTTCTTAAGTCCAAGTTGGCAAGTTCACTGAAATTTGGAGCATATTTATCTTTCATTATAAAAAATATATTATTTCTTGGGCCTCCCCTGGTGGTGCAGCGGTTGAGCACTGGGCTGTGAGGCTGCCCCCAGCCTCTTCAGCGCTGGCTCGTTCCCCGGCCGCCGGCGAGGGTCCCACAAAAAAAAAAAAAAATATATATATATATATATATATATATAATTTCTTTCATAATGATACTGAACTACCCATTCTTCTGTGTCCCATTATCAACTCTTAATACCAAGTACAAGTGATGCTTCGTGCTAAGTTGTGAAGGTTGGGGCTGAGAAGGAAGACGACAGCAGCAACACGGGGAGGCCTCCTCAGAGCTCTCTTCCTGTGCAATGTTCCTAAGGGCTGCCAGGTTTTGACCATGGTGACTATAAACAGGGTGGGCCTTTTTCAAACAAGATGAACAAGCATGTGGAAGCAGATGTGGGAATGGTGAATTCTGCCTTAAATATAATGAGACAATAGAGAAAGGAGCTAATGTTTCTGGAGAAGTCTCTATGGGCCACGTACTATATGAGGTGGCTCAACTCCAGTAATCCTGGTGACTGCCCTAGGAGATCCATGTGATTATCTCCATTTTCCGTGTGGCTCACTGAGGCCCAGGGGAAGGTGATTGGGCTCCTCACCAAATGCACATGCAAATGCAAACCGTTCCCTTCCAGACATGTTGAAAGAATCTGTGTCAGTGTGTACGAAGTTTTTAGCACAGCACCCAGCCTGTCATTCAAGAACCCAGTAACTCATCCTCAACTCCACTTCCTGCAGCAATTGAAGTTAGTCCCACTCAACTCCTGAGTGTGGAGTTGCAAGAGATCTTCCCATTCTTTGTCCTTCAACCCTTTTGAAAATTCTCAAAACTGGAGCAAGCCAGGGCTGCCTGCTTTCCTGAGAGTCTCATAATTAGTGCAAGTGCTTAATTGGCATGTTTGTTTCCTCCAAGGGGTGGCTGGTGAAATATCCTCACGCCGACAAAGGAGACTTGCTTTGCTTTTGTGCTTAGCGGCACTGTGGGCGCATAGCAACGCTGGTGAATCCCACAAACTTAGAAAGAAAAAGTGCCAGAGTTCGCATGAAGGTTGATTGCCCTGGAGAAGTTGACACACTCTCACAGATGGAAATGATTTCTCTGGGTCCTGAAAAATGTGCTCATCAACCCCACAAATACAAACCGCGCCTCTTGTTTTCTTTAAGATGAGGAGTCCGGTCAAGAGGTCTATGTAATGAAAGATGTTTGTAGAATCCATTTCCATTCTGCCTGAAGCCATCTGCTTTATGTCTCTAATAAACAGAGGTGTTTGCAGCCACTTTCCAGGCCCCAGTCCCGTTAGATGCCCTCACCACGGGAAAGGTAAATTGACTGCCTCCCCAGAGATGAGCATTAGCACATTACATCTGCAGTGACGGTGCTTAACCTTCCTGCTTGCCTTTCCTTTCTATGTCTCTGCAACGGCCTGTGACAAATGGGCCGAGGGGCGCTCGCTGTGTTAGAATTTAGTACATAAGGGGCTTGGCCAGCTTCACATTTGCCAGTAATTGAGGTGAAGTATAGGCAACAAGAAAGGCCATCTTCTGGAAAGTCAGCGAGTGACCGACCTCAGTAGGCAGAGGGGCTGTGTGGCAGCCAGTGAAGCCATCCCTGGACTTCCTGAAACAGTTCTCTAGGAGCACGTGAGAGCTCTCCAAAAGAAAAATACGAGGAAGTCACACCCCTGTTCAAAATTCTCTGCGGGCTCCACATTGCTCATAGGGTAAAATCCAGGTTGCACAGACCCCTCGGTGGCCTGCAGACCCTTCACCTTGCATCACCCATCGGTTCATGCTCACACACAGCTGCATTGACCTGCTTGCAGCTCTTGACCCTCCTGAGGTGCTGGTTTCTGGATCTTTGAAATGTTGGTCCCTGTGCCCAACACGCCCATCATTATTCTCCTTACCCGCTCAATTGTTTCATCTTTTCTGTCCCAGCTTGAGGGTCACTTTGAAAGGCCTACCCTTAAATAGGTGAGTGTGTTCATCCTATGATTGTGGTAACAAATCACCAAAGCTGTTGGCTTAAATCAACATGGTTTTCTTTTCTTGCAGTTCTGGGGTCACAAATCTGAAATCAAGCAGGGCAGAATTTCCTCTGGAGGTTTTAGGGTAGAATCTTGTACTTTGCTGGTTTCAGTTTTAGCTGCCACTGGCACTGCTGGGTGTGTGGCCTCTTCCTCCGCCTTCTAAGCCAGCAGTGTAGCATCTTTTCTCTGATTGCTGCTTTGATCCTTCCATCATTTTCTATCTGAACATCTCACCTGCTTCTTTTTTTTTTATCTTTTTTTTTTTTTAATTTATACAAAAACTGGGATACAGTCAGAGGCATGGGAGGGTGAGAGAATTCACCAGAAACAGCGGGGAGTAGAACAGGCAGATGGACCAAGGACACTGCTGAGGGGAGCAGTGGGCAAGACAGGAGAGGTCTGATCGCCGTGTGGGTTTCTCCTTGGCCAGGCAGGATCGAACCCTCATGCAGAGTCTGCGGACAGCTTCACAGCGCTATGCTCAATCCGTTGCCCCACCAGGGAGGCCCCTCACCTGCTTCTTAAGATCCTCATGATTAAATTGGACCCGCCTCTTTCATCCAGGATGTCCTCCCCATTTCAAGAGCCTTAGTTAAGTCACATCAGCAAAGTCCTTTTCACCATGTAACATAACATGTTCACAGGTTCTGAGATAAGGAATTAGACATTTGGGGGACCATTATCCAGCCATTCAAATTGAGGCATTATGGCCATGAGCCCTCAACCTAGTGCATGTTGCATGTTTAATTGTCCTTCCCATAGATGACTAAAAGACCATGAGGATGGGTCACATCTGCTTACCTTCCATTGTACCTCCAGTGCCCAGTAGAGGTCCTGACCAGTAGACATTAATAAACAGCTGTTGTGCGTAGCTGGAAGGCGGAGCCTTGTCAGAGATGTTCTGGATAGTGTCTGAAAACATGCATTGCCACATCTTTGAAGGACCATGGTGGACCCTAGAAGGGGAATTTGGAAGTGTTCACTGGCATCTCTAGCCTGACAAAGTGGCAGCTGGTGACCTCCAGGTCTCCAGGGAGAGCAATGGCCTTGGAGTCATTTATTTCTGCCTTGATTTTTATTATTTCCTTTCTTCTACTGGTTTTAGGGTTTTTTGTTGTTCTTTTTCTAGTTCTTTGAGATGTAAGATTAGGCTGTTTCTTTGAGCTCTTTCTTGTTTCTTGATATAAGCCTCTATTGCTCTATATTTCCTCTTATTACTGCTTTTGCCGCATCCCATACATTTAAGAAATTGGAGTCCTCCTTGTCGTTCAACTCAAAGTATTTTTTAATTTCTTCTTTAATCTCCTCATTAGTCCAGTGGTCTTCCAGTAGTGTGGGTTTCAATCTCCATGAGGTGGGAGGGTTCCTTACCTTCTTTTTATGGTTTATTTCTAGTTTGATGCCTTCATGGTCAGAGAAGAGGGTTGGTATGATTTCAATCTTATGTATCTGTTGATGTTTGTCTCATGTCCCAGTATGTGATCGATCCTGGAGAATGATCTGTGTGCACTTGAGAAAAATGTGTACTCAAATTTTTTTGGGTGTAGTGTTCTATAGATGTCTGTTAAGCCCATGAGGTCTAGATCCTTATTTAGAGCTTTAGTGTCCTTACTTACTTTTTGTCTCGTTGATCTATCCATTATTGATAGTGGTATGTTGAAGTCTCCTACTACATATGTATTTTCTCTGATGTCTATTTTCAGGATGATAATAGTTGTCTGATATATTTTGGTGCTCCTTCATTTGGTGAGTATATGTTAATGAGTGTTATGTCTTCTTGATGTATCGTCCCCTTGATCATAATGTAGTGACCATCTGGGTCTCTTTTTACCATTTTGAGTTTGAAATCTGTTTTACTGATGCAAGTATAGCTGTTTCTGCCTTCTTTTTTAGTCCATTTGCTTGTAGGATCATTTTCCATCCTTTTACTTTCAGTCTATTTTTTTTAAAGATTTATTTATTTATTTATATAAGCACTGGGTATAGTCAGAAGCGCAGGAGGGTGAGAGAATTCAACAGAGCCAGAGCAGAGAGCAGAACAGGCAGAGTGACAAAATACACTCTGAGGGGAGCAGTGGGCGTGGCAGGAGAGATCTGTCGTGCCATGTGGGACCCTCGCCGGCAGCCCAGGATCGAACCGGCGCTGCAGAGGCTGCCCTGGTAGTGGCTGGATCACCCCTGGCACCTAATCGCTGGATCCCCTTCTGGTTCCAACTCAAGACCAGATGTGGGGCCTGGCTGGTGCATACTTTTTGGCTCACCTCTGAGTGTAGGGATAGCCCTTTCTCAGTTCCCACACAGTTTTGGTGAGGTCCAGACTCAAAGCTCCCAGTTTTAAGGATGG
>NW_023605233.1:0-26406 GCF_014898055.3 Talpa occidentalis
TATTCATCCCTCTGTTGGTTCTGGCTTTAGGACTCTTTGTTGGTATTTTTAGGAGTGGGGGTTTAGTGTAATGAAATTCCAGAGTTTCTGTTTGTCTGGGAAGATCCCTATTCTTTCTTCATAGAGAAAAGGAAAGCTTTGCAGAATAGAGTATTTCTTCGTTGGCAATCTGTTGTCTTAGAGTCTGTTGACTATGTCCCTCCACTCTCTCCTTGCCCATAGTGTTTCTTTGGAGAAGTCTGATGTCAGCCTCATTGGTTTTCCTTTGTATGTTATCTGTTTCTTCTCTCTTGTCAGCTGCATAATTGTTCCTTGTCTTGGTTCTTGGGAGCTTTACTATTATGTGTCTTTGCTGTATTTTTCCTTTCATCATGGAAGTTTGGTGTTCTTGCTTCTTTTATTTCTATTTTCAGCTCCTTCTTCATGTTTGGTAAGTTCTCTTCAATTATTTCCTTGAATATTTCTCTGTTCCTAGGTCTCTCTCCTCTCCTTCTGGATTCCTATAACTTTTTATATTTCCCTTCCTCATGGAGTCAGATAGTTCCCAAAGTCTTTCTTCAGTCTTTTTCATTTGTACTTCTCTTTCCTTTCTGTTTTGGTTCTTTTTATTTCTGTGTCTTCGAGAGTGCTTATTCATTCTTCCATATCATCTATTCTGTTATCACTGCTTTCCCATAGTTCTTTAGCTCTTCTATTAATCCTTTCTCTCCTGCATTTCCTTCACTTCCCTCTTTAGGGACTCAATTTCATTCTTCTGATCGTTTTTTCCTTAATGACTTTCCGTCAGTTTTTAATCACAGCAATTTTAAATTCTCTTCTGGAAGGCTCAGAAGTTCTTCCAAGTCACTGTTGTTGCAATCTGGTGGGTGGTTTTATTTTTGTGGTGTGTCTTTTTCTGAGGACTTACTTGGTTGCATGTAGTTTTTCTTCTCCCTGCTGCTTGTTTTCTAAATTTGTCCTATGCGTTGGGACACTGTGTTCACTAGTACTTGGCCAGCATCTTTTCAGTGTGCTCTTTGGGATGTGGGAAAACTAGTGGTCCAATTGAGTCAAATATCTGTTCTGGCTGAATTCCGGTAGGGCAGTGGTTCTATGAATATGTTAGTGGCCGCTGTCACAGAGAATCTTCCTCCTTCTGTATTTGTTTAATTCCAAGGAAAGTCTTATGCTCCCATAGTCTACCTTGTGGTGGCAGACTGCCCACTGGGCTCCAAATCGCTGGATACCCCTCTGGGCTTCAGACTGGTGGCCAAAAGGGGCCAGGCTTGTGGGCAACAGCCCTTTCCCAAGCTCCACATAGTCTAAGTGTGTTGCATAACACGCCAAAAGTCCCAGATCTAAGATGGAGAGTCGGGAGGCACTTCCGTCTGCCTGAGGTCTGCCCCGGCGCTGACTGGATCCCTCTCTGGGCTCAGGCGGCCAGATGGGGACTGGCTCGTGGGGGCTTTTCAAACTCACCTCTGGCTTTGTGAGAGCAGCCTTTCCCAGCTCCACGCAGTCTAGGTGTGTTGCAGACACACAAAAGTTCCTGATCTAAAATGGTGAGTCTAAACACATCTTAATAACTTTATTACCACCTGTGTAATAAAGGCGATGATTTTTATCAGCCCTTTAATCAACTTATTTTTTAGTAATCAGATTGTCAAACAAGATTTCACCTCACTCTGTAGTCCTCTACCTTCTTCCCAAAAAAACGTTCATTTTGGCATTCATCAAATGCTGATTCCATATCTTCTTATTTCTGTTATTCTCATTTGTAAGGGGCTTGTGAACCATGAGCTTTTGGTCACTTCCAAAATGAATAATTTTTAAAAAATCATTTCCCAGATGACAGTATTCACATATATTTGATGATAATAATACCTCCAGCAGAGATGATCTAAGGGTCCTGTTGTTGTACCAACCCATTGTGTGAAGCACTGAAGCACTATGCTTGCAATATTATGAGCAGTTATAACATGTAAGCAGGGTTATTTTGTCTGTAAATTCTGCGGGAGAATACTAATAAGAGAAAATAGAAAAAAGCAAGAAAGGCAGGTAGGAGTTGGGGGGGAAATCAAAAGAAGTACTGAAAGAACTGTATAAGAAACACAAAATATATTTTTCCTTAAAATAGAAATTTATAAGAACTGGAAAAATTTTTGTCCTTTACATGAGAAACAAGCACATTTAATTAAACCAGATACTGGCCAAATCTTAAAGAGTACTTCCACAACTAACACAGACATAAGGAAAAAAAAGCCTAAGACATTTTTAAAGAAAGATAATTTTTACACGCATATATTTTTATGTTTTTAAAGGAAAGCCTGGAAGATGATTTCTAGATATGACTCTAATATTGATAAACTCCCCACATATTTTATCTGTTCCCAAATAATTTTCTTCCTAAATAGGGATTTCCACAATAATTTTTTCTCTCCCCACAGTGAGAGAGCCCAACTATTGTGGACATTTTGAAAGTACCTCTTCTCTCAGCTCTCTATAAACCAGTGGCAAGTACCCTGGTTTTGTCAGTTATGGGCAACATTCTGACTGGACCTAGTAGGAGTTACTTCCATCATAAATTTAGAAATTTCTATTGCAAAATAAATGAGATGATGTTTCTTCCTTAAAACTATTGGAAGAAAGGTATGTAAGATATGATGTGCTCATAATGCTTCAGTGCCGCAGTGTGACTACAGATGGTGCACCATCTCTCAGTGAGAGCAAAACAGAGCTTTTAAACATTCCATTCAATTTGACACCAAGTAATATGTATCATAATTGTACATCTGGGTTTTCTCCAGACAAGTATTTATAGAGAAGTATGCAGACACACCGAGCTGTCTCACTATTGTTATATTTACTGTTTATTGGAAAAGTCTACCAACAGCAATATTAATTGTTTCAAGCTTCATTTAACTTTTAACTAAGCTTTCATTTCATTTAACTTAAGCTTTCATGTCACCATTTAACTCAATGAACAGAAAAGAGTTTACTAGCCTGGAAACCACCCAAATGCCCAAAAATAGATGACTGGAATAAGAAGATGTGGCATATATACACACTGGAATATTATTCAGCAATCAAAAAAGATAAACCCATGCCATTCACAGCAACGTGGATGGAAGTAGAAGGAATTAAGCTCAGTGAAATAAGCTAGTAGGAAAAAGAAAAATATCAGATGGTTTCACTTATAGCAGGAATATAGGGGAACCAAATAAGACATCAGTGTAAAAAAATAGTAACAGCACAAAAGACAACAAAGCAAAAACAGACAATTATAAATCAGAAGCATACTCTAGGGAGGAGGAGGAAGAGGGATCAGAGGTGGGAGGGAGGAACATAGAGGACTGAGGTGATGGTGCAGGGGTGCACTGGTGAAGGAAACTCTATGGGGACTACAACTGAGGAGGAGGTGGGGGAAAGCAAATATTGTTTAAAAATGAACAACGATTTAAAAAATTTAAAAAAAAAAAGAAAAGAAAAAAAAAGTTTTACTAGACCAGTTTTCCATGATAAGCATACTTATATTTTTAAAAATTAAACTTACAGCCTCCCTGGTGGCAAGGGGTTAAGATGCAGCACTATGAGCTATCCACAGCCACTGCAGCATGAGTTCAGTACCCAGCCAGGGAGGTGACCAACATGGCGCAGCAGACCTCTCCTGTCTCGTCTGCTGCTCCCCTCAGCAGTGTATTTCAGTCAATCTGCCTGTTCTGTTTCCTACTCTGTCTTTGGTGAAACCTCTCAACCCTATCCAGCACCTCTGGCCTGCACCCCAATTCTTGTATACATAAATCTTAAAAAATTAAACTTTACTTTGAAATAATTGTAGTTTCACATGGACTTTAAAGGAAGAATTCAGAAAGAGCTCTTTCCCCTACCTTTCCCTAAACCTCTAATTTAGACCTCGATTTTTATACAGCATTGTAATTCGTGCATCGATTCTCTCAATTATTTATTCACTCAGTGATTCTTTACTAAATTCCTATAAGCACCAGAGACAATAATGTACAAAAATCAGAACTGATGGTGAGTTTCACAACCCATATAGGTGAAAGCTAAAGAAGCGTTCCAATAACCATATATGTGAACTATTTAGCTATGCAGTTTTATATCAGAGAAGGTCCAGAAAATACTATTCCCCAAACAAGCGAATTTTTCAGTAGTATCTAACAGAGAGGTGAGCAAAGAATGGAAAGCAGAGAAAGTACCTTTTGTGTAGCAACGACCTGCCTAATAGTGCCTCATCAACTCTACAGTTGATAGCAGAGTCTTAGAACAGAGAGAGCACGAGACAGCAAAATCCATAAAAGAATTATTGCCAAGCTCGAAGGGGGTTCTAATTGGTGAATGTACTTGGCTTCTTCAAGAAGAGAATGTCCAGTGGAAAGAACCCGATTGCTCACTATTTAGAATGTTTCTCTTGTACAATCTAAATTTGATTAGAACTTCATGAGATTTAATGAGCAAGAAATGTCAGTTATCTTAACAATCCCTAATGGCTTTTGACTTCACAGTCCTATAATAACATGTCTAAGCAAAAATCTAAAATAAAAGATGGGCGGAGCAACATGGCGGCGAGGAGACGCTGCGAGTAAGATCTCCCATTAAAAAAGTGAATAGGGAGGAAAAGCGGCAGGTCCCAGTGAGAACTGGGACACGGAAGATAAACGGACGACTCCAGCAAACTGCCCGAAGAAGAAAGTGGCCATAAAAGAGGACTAGAAGGGAGGGAAGCGCAGAACCCTGCTCCCCTCCCCGCGCCACAGAGGCGGCAACTCTCCGACCCGCAGAGAGGAGGAAAACAACAAACCAAAAGGCCAACAGGAACAAACGACGCAGCAAGCGGGACTGTGCGCGGAAAGGAACATTGCAAGCCACCACACCCGTGAACGGGAGCTGAGGCGAACCCTGCAGGATTCGCCGTGGCGGTGAGCAAACGGCTCCGGGCGCATTAGAGAAGAACAAAGACCCGGGAGACGCGCACACAGCCCGGGCTGCCGGTAAGCCTGCTCGCGGAAAGCGGCGCGCTTGGGGAGCTTGAAAAGCAAATGCAGACCCGGAATCGCGGCTGCCCAGGTACCCGCGCCTGCGACCTAGGCTTGCGGGGAGACGACCTAGGCTTGCGGGGAACGCCGGAGGTCCTCACTGAGGTGAAGGTCCCTCCCTGAGTGAGCAGGAACCAGGCGCCCGGCACGGGAGCAGTGCAAAAGGCGCCATTCCCGCGCCACTGAACTGGGCTACAGCCCGCGTCCTGGAACTGAGGGCTTTGAACTGAGACCCGGGGCACGAAAATTCGGGGCGTGGGTTCTCCACGACGGTGGGGCACAAGGCAGACACAGCACCCCAAAGCTGTTGAGGTGTACCCTACCATTCCCACTCTGCTCCCTGTCCCACGGGGTTGGGGGACGAAAAACAGCCCCCCAAGGACACTAGGAGAGATCCCTGGCGCCACCTAGTGACCAGGAAAAAAAAGTCACTAACACCCCATAGAACAGGAAATTTCTTAAGACTGCTTGAAAAGGCAGAAGGTTTCTTGGCCCAGTGGCCAGCCGGGAAGTTATTCCAGCCAGGCCCCTTCGACCAGCAGTCTGAGCCCACAGAGGGAGCAGGCACTCACGTCCGGGGCAGACCGGGGCGCAGAAGAGTGTGCCTGAAACCGGAGGCACAGGGACTGCATCCCGCTTCGCCATTTGAGAACAGGGACATTTCTTCAGTAAAAAACTGCCTAAAACCAGCAGAAAGCTCCCCCAGAAGGCAGAGATGGCTCCTGGAAGAGCCAGAGGGGAGCGGAGAAGTTCACCCAAGATGCCAGTCAGTCCGAGCATCACAGTGTCCCAACGCATACGACAAATTAGAAAACAGACAGTAGGGAGTAGAAGAACCACACGCAACCTAACAACTCCTCAGGAAAGAAGCACACCACAAAAAGAAAACCACTCCCCAGATTGCAACGACAGCAACTTGGAAGAACTTCTGAGCCTTCCAGAAAGAGAATTTAAAATTGCCATGATTAAAAAAAGTGATAGATCAGAAGAAGGAAATTGAGTCCCTAAAGAGGGAAAACAATGGTCAGAAGAATGAAATTGAGTCCCTAAAGAGGGAAGTAAAAGAAATGCAGGAGATCAAAGAATTAATGGAGGAACTAAGATCCGGGAAAAGCAAGGAAAGCAGAATAGATGAAATGGAAGAACGAATAAGTTCTCTTGAAGACACAGAAATAAAAAGAACCAAAACAGAAAAGGAAAGAGAAGTACGAAGGAAAAAGAATGAAGAAAGACTTCGAGAACTATCTGACTACATGAGGAAAGGAAATATAAGAGTTATAGGAATTCCAGAAGGAGAGGAGAGAGATGTAGGAACAGAGAAAATATTCCAGGAGATAATTGAAGAGAACTTCCCAAATGCGAAGAAGGAGCTGAAAATTGATATACAAGAAGCAAGAAGAACACCAAAACTTCCACGACGAAAGGAAAAACACAGCAAGACACATAATAGTAAAGCTCCCAAGAATCCAGGACAAGGAAAAAATAATGAAGCTGACAAGAGGAAAGAAACAGATAACATTCAAAGGAAAACCAATCAGGCTGACATCAGACTTCTCTGAAGAACACTACGGGCAAGGAGAGAGTGGAGGGACATAGTCAACAGACTCCAAGAAAACAGATGCCAACCAAGAATACTCTATCCCGCAAAGCTCTCTTTCCTCCATGAAGAAAGAATATGGACCTTCCCAGACAAAGAGAAACTCCGGAATTTCATTACGAATAACCCCCACTCCAAAAAATACTACAAGGAATCCTAAAGCCAGAACCTCAGAGGGACGAATAACAACGAAAGAAGACCAAAAAAAAAAAAAAAAGTTATTAAAAGAATAAATAAAATCAAAGGAAAGACAAACATAATGGCAAATACAGATGCTAACATATCAATATTAACTCTAAATGTAAATGGACTAAACTCTTCAATAAAAAGACACAGAGTTGCAGCCTGGATTAAGAAACAAAACCCAACCTTTTGCTGTCTCCAGGAAACACATTTAGCTACAAAAGATAAAAATAGGCTCAAAGTCAAAGGATGGAAAACAATCCTACAAGCAAATGGGCCAAAAAAGAAAGCAGGAACAGCTATACTTATATCAGATAAAACAGACTTCAAACTCAAAAAAATAAAAAGAGACCCCAATGGTCACTACATTATGATTAAGGGGACAATACTTCAGAGAAGAAATAACACTCATTAACATATACTCACCAAACGAAAGAGCACCAAAATATATCAGACAACTGTTGTCCTCTCTGAAAACAGACATCAGAGAAAACACATACGTAGTGGGAGACTTCAACACACCACTATCAACAATGGATAGATCAACAAGACAAAAAAAAAGTAAAGAAACTAAAGCTCTAAATAAGGACCTAGAGCATTTGGGCTTAACAGACATCTATAGAACACTAAACCCAAAAAAAACGGAGTACACTTTTTCTCAAGCGCACACGGATCATTCTCCAGGATCGATCACATACTGGGGCACAAGACAAACATCAACAGATACACCAAGATTGAAATCATACCAACCATCTTTTCTGACCACGAAGGCATCAAAACTAGAAATAAATCATAAAAAGAAGGCAAGGAACTATCCTACCTCATGGAGATTAAAAGCCACACTACTGGAAGACCATTGGACTAACGAGGAGATCAAAGAAGAAATTAAAAAATTCTTTGAATTGAATGACAAGGAGGACACCAATATCCTAAATGTATGGGATGCAGCAAAAGCAGTAATAAGAGGAAAATATATAGCAATAGAGGCTCACATCAAGAAACAAGAAAGAACTCAAAGAAACAACCTAATCTCGAAGCTCAAAGATCTAGAAAAAGAACAACAAAAAAAACCCCAACCCCAAATCAGTAGAAAAAAAAATAATAAAAAACCAAAGCAGAAATAAATGAAATTGAAACTAAAAAAACAATCCAAAAGATCAATGAAACAAGAGCTGTTCTTTGAAAAAATAAATAAAATAGACAAACCCCTAGCCAGGCTCACAAAGGAAAAAAAGGAGAAAGCACAAATACACAGGATCATAAATGAAAGAGGAGAAATCACAACGGACACAGCAGAAATCAAAAGAATAATCAGTAACTACTATGAACAGTTATATGGAAACAAGTTCAACAATCTAGAGGAGATGGACAAATTCCTACAACTCTACAATCACCCAAAGCTAGATAAAGAAGAAATAGAACACCTAAACAGACCAATTACAAGCAGCGAAATTGAAATGGTATCAAAAACCCCAAAAAACAAAAGCCCCAGGACCTGATGGATTTACAAATGAATTCTACCAAACATTCAGAGACGAATTAGTGCCTATCCTTCACAAACTCTTCCAAAATATTGAGAAGGAAGGGACAATACCAAACACGTTCTATGAAGCCAATATTACACTAATACCAAAACCGAATAAGGACAACACAAAAAAGGAAAACTATAGGCCAATCTCCCTAATGAACACTGATGCAAAAATCCTCAATAAAATTTTAGCTATCAGAATCCAACAATGTATCCATAAGATAATTCACCACGACCAAGTTGGATTCATTCCAGGGGCACAAGGATGGTTTAACATCCGAAAATCAATCAACGTTATCCAACACATCAACAAAAGAAATATAAAAACCATATGATAATATCAATAGATGCTGAGAAAGCTTTCGACAAAGTGCAACACCCATTCATGATAAAAGCCCTTGAAATTCTGGGATACAAGGAACATACCTCAACATCATAAAGGCCATCTATGACAAGCCAACAGCCAGTATCATTCTCAATGGTGAAAAGCTGAAAGCAATTCCATTAAGATCTGGAACAAGACAAGGATGTCCACTCTCACCACTGCTTTTCAATATAATACTGAAAGTCCTAGCCAGAGCAATAAGACAAGAGAAAAGACATCCAAGGAATCCAAATAGGAAAAGAGAAGTCAAACTATCACTATTTGCAGATGATATGATAATAATACATAGAGAACCCCAAAATCTCCACAGAAAAACTAATTCAACTCATCGGTCAGTTCAGTAAAGTGGCAGGATACAAAATCAACATGCAAAAGTCAGTAGCCTTCCTATACACAAACAATAAATCTGAAAGAAGAAATCAAAAAACCACCCCTTTTATTATTGAAACAAAAAAAATCAAATATTTGGGAATAAATCTAACAAAAGAGGTAAAGGACCTACACAAAGAAAACTATAAAAACACTGTTAAAAAATAGAAGAAGACACAAAGAAATGGAAAGACATCCCCTGCTCATGGATTGGAAGAATAAACATTATTAAAATGGCCATCCTTCCAAAAGCAATATACAGATTCAATGCTATTCCAATCAAAATTTCAATGTCATTCTTCAAAGAAATAGAACAATTATTGATGAAATTCATATGGAATCACAAAAAAACCCCGAATAGCCAAAGCTATACTGAAAAAAAAGAAGGAAATGGAGGCATCACACTCCCAGACTTCAAACTATACTACAAAGCCATAATCATCAAAACTGCATGGTATTGGAACAAGAACAGACATACAGACCAATGGAATCGAATAGAAAATCCAGAAATAACCCACAGATTTATGGTCAACTAATCTTTGACAAAGGAGCAAAGACTATGCATTGGAGCAAAGAAAGTTTGTTCAATAAATGGTGCTGGGAAACTGGGTCGCTACATGCAAAAGAATGAAGCTTGACCACTACCTCACACCATACACAAAAATCAACTCAAAAGGATTAAAGAACTAGACATAAGACCTGAAACCATAAAATACATAGAAGGAAATATAGTGAAACACTACGGGATTTGCACATCAAAGACATCTTTACAGACACATCACCCAAAGCAGTGATAGTGAAGGCAAAGATAAACAGCTGGGACTACATCAAATTAAAGAGCTTCTGCACAGCAAAAGAGACAATAACAAAAACAAAGAAAACCCACCAACTGGGAAACATTTTTGCACCCAACACTATGATAAAGGACTGATCACAAAAATCTGCAAAGAGCTGATGAGACTCAGCAACAACAAAGAAAATAATGCAGTCAAAAAATGGGCAGAAGAGCTAAAAAGAAACTTCTCTGAAGAGGAAATGCAAATGCCAACAGGACATATGAAAAATGTTCAACATCACTTGTCATCAGGGAAAATGCAAATCAAAACTACCATGAGATACCATCTCACACCAGTGAGAATGGCACATATTAAAAAAACTAGCAACAACAAATGTTGGCGAGGATGTGGAGAAAAAGGAACTCTTCTGCGCTGTTGGTGGGAGTGCAAACTGGTCCAACCACTATGGAGAGCTGTGTGGAGATTTCTGGACCTACTAAAACATAGAGCTTCCATATGATCCAGCAATTCCACTCCTAGGTATTTACCCAAAGGACACAGAAACATCAATTCCAAGAGCACCTGCACCCCTATGTTATAGCAGCACTGTTTACAATAGCTAAGCTTTGGAAACAACCCAAATGCCCAAAAGTAGATGACTGGATCAAAAGATGTGGTACATATATACCATGGAATATTACTCAGCATTCAAAAAAGATAAACACATGCAATTTGCAGCAACATGGATGGCGCTGGAAGGGATCATGCTCAGCGAAATAAGCCAAAAAGAAAAAGAAAAATACCGGATGGTCTCACTCATAGCAGGAATCTAGAAAACTTAAATAAGGGACCAGGAAAATGAATATAAAAGTGAAAATCAAAATCAACAAAAAACTATGAACCAGAGACACTTTTGGGGGGTGGGGGGCGGGAGGGGAAGGATTGGGGTCAGAATGGGGCGTTTGCAATTGTATGGGGGAATATAAAAATAAAATTTAAGATTAAAAAAAAAAAAAAAAAAAGAATAGTTTGGGATCCAGGTAGAGAACTTAGAACCTTAAAGGCAAGGATTTTACCTTATTTTTGGTCCCCCTCCTCACCCAAATGCCAGTTAGTGATGTTATAATGTGATTTGATTGAATAATCTTGAGATATTAAACATTAAAATACAGATTTTCTTTAATAAAAAAAAACAAAAAAAAATCTAAAAATATAAAAGAACAGTTACATATAAATGTTTTCATTTTATTGCTATTTTACATAGTGTAGGGGGCAGGAAGGGGCACAGGGCAGGTTTTCTGATCCAGCAGAGCGGGTAAAGGAGGAGTGAGTCCTGGAGACCCTAGTGGCTTTGCAGGCTTTTATTGGGATTTACCAGGTACACAGCAGGCAGGGGTACTGGGGGGCCGGGAGGCTGGCAGGCCTCCCAGCCCCCAGCAAGTCTTCACTCTGGGCTCTCCGGCATTCTCTGGTGGTCTCTGCTGCTCTCCTCTCTCGTGGTTCTGCTTCTGCTTCTCTGCTTCTGCTGGTGTCTCCAAGAAGCCACCCTTAGAAGCCCAGTCTCTCAGCCCAGGTGACTCCCATCTACATATGCCCACACCCTACTCCAGGTGCCCGCCATCAGGCATGCATTCAGGACCACAGGGTACCATCATCCATCCTAATGGCGGAAGGGCAGAAAAGCCTGATACTTTTACCTTACCCTACACATAGTAAAACTAATACTACCTATGTGTCCAAAAAAAAAAAAAAAAAAAAAACCTGAATTATCATATATGCAAAGGACATGTGACTGTAGAATTTTATATTTATTCTTTCAAAGATTTTATAATGGCATGGAAAAATGCTCTTGATTTAAGTTAAAGCAAAATAAGCCAAACCACAAAGTATAAAAAATTTTTTATGCACATAATTCCAGCGCCACTAGACACAAACACAAAATAGTCAACTGATGAAAGAAATGTATATATTTAGTATATATTCAGGAAAAAATCAAAAAACTATTGTATATACGTAAAGAAAGCAACTGCATAGGTGGAAGGAGTCACAATGTAGATTTTAGCTTCAACTTTGATGTGACTAGATTTATGATAGTCAACTGACTTCTCAAAGTCTCAGTGTCTGCACTCAGACATTAAGGAAATTGCTCTGGCTTTCTAACAGAGTGGAGAGTAAAGAAGAAAAGCACAAATGAGAATGCTTTGTACAGCAAAAATGTAAAGAAAGCTTCAAAAAACATCAATAACAATACAAAAATTAGTGATTTTCCAACAATCCCACCCACTGAGTAGATGAACAATTACTTTACCTCAGTAAATGTAATTTGTAAAGAAAAATATGAACAACTAGAGGGAGAACACAAATGCAATCGGTAAATAAATGGTGCACCAATAAAGACATTTTAAAGTTACTATTTCTTCTCTTGGCAATAATATTTTGTGATCCCTCCATATATTCTTGCAACTTTTGGCCCAGTGTAGAGGAGCTATTCTACAATTTAATTAATGCAGATTTCATTTTTATCATTTTTTTTCTTTTCAAAATATCTCTTTAGTGCACCGTCCAGATTCTCAAGATGTTGGGTACAGCGTCCCTTTAAGGAAAAACAAACAAACAAACAAAAAAAAAACTAACAGTTCGGCGATGTTTCCAGCCGAATACAAAATTTCAGTAGTGCTAGAGAACCAGGGCACACATTCCTTGTTTAGTGGGTGAATAAATAAGCTTAGAGAATTTTACTACAAATATTTCTAAGCCATAGAAGTTCCCTATCTGTTGCTGCCTTTGCTTGGTGGGATGGCTATCAGCACTGCTAACAGCTGCACATGCTTCTGCTTGTTGTTGGCCAATCTCAAGAGCAGTATAAAAGAGGCCCTGGGAAGTACAGCTGGGATTTTTCTTTTTTCTTAAATTTTACTGTTTTACCAAACATTTACACAATTACATAATTTTGGGAGTAGAACGTCACATCTCCATATGCTTCACTCACCCTCCACCAAGCTCCAGGGCCAATACAAGATCCTATTGGCCCCTATTCCCTCTTCTCCCCCACCCCAAATCCCTCTCACAATCACTATATTTTTTACAGAGTGGAAGCGCTAATCTGTGGTCAGTGGTCAGGGCATCCTAAACAAACACATGACTATCCACTGGGTAGGCCTGAACCAGCAGTCTTCAGCCTGGAGAAATGCATCAGCTTCATTTTTGGTCTCAAACACGGTAATGATGAAACAGATAAAGGAACTGATAATAGATGAAACAGATGGAGCTCCTCATAAGAAAAGGGAAGAAAAGCACAGGACTTGAAGGTCTCCGGACCCTCAAGAAACTGAGTAAATCATTATCTTCTGTGGGCCTCTAGTCCTTTATCTGAAAACAGGAAATGATACACTTCAAAAGATTGTCTTATGGGTAAGTGAAATACGGAATACAAAAGCACTTTGTTAATTTATAAGCACTAATTAAATAACAAGATGTTAGATGGAGCCAGGAAAAGATGATTAATTTAGGATCAGAAGACTTTATGCCTAAGTGGTACTTTATAAAATAATGAATTTTGGGGTTCTTACTGTGCTAGGTTGAAAATGATCACAAATACTTGTGCAGCTTCTCCAGGCAAGAGATGGAGTCTATTTCTCCACTCCTGGAGTCTGCACTGGTCTTGTGACTTGCTTTGACCTTCAGAATATGACTGAGAAGACACTGGAGCTTCGAGTCTAGACTGCAAGGAGTCCCCATTGTGAGTCTGCTAGACTTAAATGGCCTACTCAGCCACCATTTTGGTAACATGCAGTTCCACCCTCCAACACAAGGTCAGAACAACCCAGTTAATCAGCTATCTGACCTAAAAGAATGTTATGTAATAGACTCTACAAGGGTCCTGTAAAGGTCATGAAGACCACAGAGCAGGTTTTCTATGATCCAGCAGATCATAGAAAGGTAAAGGAGGAGTCAGAGTCCTCAGTGGCTTTTGCAGGTTTTTTATTCAGATTACCAGGTACACGGCAGGCAGGGGCAAGTCTTCACTCTGGGCTCTCCGACCTTCTCTCACATTCTCTCTGCTCTTCCTATGGCTCTGCTTCTCTCTCGGCTTCTGCTGGCGTCCCTGTGACGCCGCCCTTAAAAGGCCAGTCTTAGCCCAGGTGAATCCCATCTACCTATACCCACACCCTACTCCAGGTGCCCACCATCAGGCATGCATTCAGGACCACAGGGTTCTGTCATCTATCCTGATGGCAGGAGGGCAGAAAAGCCTGATGTTTTTTCCTTACCCTACAGGTCCTTTCAAATTAAACAGAGCAGACTACTTGATCATCCTGGGACACTGTGCATACATCACAAGGTATGACCCAGAATGCCCAGGGGCCACTGACTGATGTGTGACTGCATCCCAGAGACTGATGGGCAGATCGCCTTGTTGGAAAGATTGGAACCATGGCTGAGGATGTGGGGTATGGTTTCCATTACAACACTGGGTCATCAAGCAGACCAAAAATACCCGGTCAGCAGACTCACCTTCCCCAGAAGCCCCAGATGACATAAGCACATTTTCAGTTTCACCCATCCTTTTTCTCTTTATTACCCTATCCCACATAATTGATACTGTATGATTATTCTATCAATAAAAGGCCAGCATCTTGCTCTTTCAGCAGCATCCTGCACTGTACATCCTGTTTCATGAATGCCATTTTTTTAAGATTTTTTTATTTATGCATACAAGAACTGGGGTGTAAACCAGAGGTGCAGGTGAGAGGGGTGAGAGGATTCACCAGAGACAGAGTAGGGAACAGAACAGGCAGACCGACTGAAATACACTGCTGAGGGGAGCAGCGGGCAAGACAGGAGAGGTCTGCCTCACCATGTGGGTAGCTCCTTGGCCGGGGATCGAACTTGTGCTGCAGTGGCTGATGAAAGCTTGATAGCACTGTCTTTAACCCCTGCGCCACCAGGGAGACCCGACTCCCATTTCTTTATCAGTGGTTTGTCAATGCAACAGCCCATAACTTCCATTCACACCCTCTTGGAACCCAGCACCCACTGGAAGAAATCCAAATTGGCCCTCTGGCACTCCAGCAGATGAGAGACCTTGAGGTGAGAAAGGCATTCCCCTAGCTGCCCAGGTGTCCCAGCTGGGGTCCTGAGGTACAAACAAGTTGAGCAGGAATAAGCTACCTCTGTGGAGCCTTGCCCCAATTTCTGACCTATAAAATCATAAACAAGCAAATAAAGAATTATTTTAACTTCCAACGTGTCAGGGTAGCTTGTTTTGTAACAAAACCTAGCTCATACATCTTTCATGCCTCTTGTCTGACACAACAGTTAGTGGGAAGGAAAAAGCAGCTGAGGGAAGAGAGTAAAATTTGAGAGAAATAAAATTTGTTTCAGAACATAGCAGCATCACAGCGTGTAGAACCCAGTTTTGACAACCTCTCCCTTCCAGAATACACAGAAAACTTGTTTTATAGAAAGAAAGGTGACGATGACACAAGCTTGCGCTGAGATTTGTGTACTTTACTCGCAACCAGAGTCCTCTTGATTCTTGCTTTACATTTAGTTTTAACCGGTTTGATTTTACAATTTCTGAGCCAAAAAAAAAAAAAAAATTAAAGAGGGATGCACTGTGCAGACAAGCATTCAGCAGGGAGAAATGAGAGAGAATTTTCATAACCGAGTCAGTCACTCAAGTAGCATAGGAATTAGCATAAAGACAAGCATCTCCACGTGTCTAAAGAAATGGGGGCTCAGGACACCCCTGTGTTATATTTGATTACAAATTCAAATCCTATCAGTAAATTTTAGAAAAGGTCATTAACCAAAAAGCATAAATGCAGCTTGGATGCTTATCTTGGGGGCTCTTTAGTGAGCTGGTCCACGCAGCCCACACATCCCCCAAGGGTCCAGCTTCAGAGATCTCCAAGTGAGCACAAACTTGCTCCCCAATCTTCCTAGAGCTCACTCTTTGGCTTATCTGCTCATGGAATTCTTTTATTTTGTTCTGCTTCTCTGGAGGACTGCTCCCTTATGCCTGCAGGTTTTCTGGGGAAGGAGGACTAGAAAGAAGGAAGGGGTGTTTGCAGAAAGACTAAGATCAAAAGTCTCCTTTCATATATACACCAGGTCAGAGAGGATGTGAGTGTGGGGTCTGTGGTTAATAGAAACCTCTCAAAGCAGAAAGAGAATTTTTTAGAAGGTTGTGAGGATGCTTTCACAATGAAAGTGAAGGTGAAGGTTTGGCTTGAAAAATTCAAGTACGAAACAGAACAATGCGTGCCCTGGATTTACTACCACATCATGCCTGAGCAGTGTGCAATCATGAAGGCAATGGGGAGGGCATACTCAACAGATTATGAGAGGAAGGGAAACACAACAAAAGCCTCACACACTCAGGATGTTGTATTTGGGGCCCATATTTGGGGGTCCTGATAGTGTTCACCTACCTCCTGGGCTGGAGATAGGAAATGAGGACAAGACTCTGCTCCATCTTTCCTTCCACAGATTTCACCCTGCAATTCAACTGAAAGCCTAAAACCCTGTATATGTAAAGGCACACTTCCCTAGTCTGACGGCTTGAATTAGATGCAAGTTTTCTGTTTTGGTCTGTTCTGCCCCTCCCCAGCTACCCCTCCCACAGCCACTGTAGAGGGTGACCTGTCATACAAGCATCCAATTCTAGTAAAAAGAAAGGCTTTCATCCTGTGGTTTGTCACTGTGACAGGAATCCAGAGACTTCCGTGACAAATGTGTATATAATCAAGTTGTTCAAAAGTGCTATTGATGTTGATCTTCCTTTATGGTTTTGCAAGTTTTAGCAAAAAGTAAGACAATTCAGATGCCACCACCCTTGGTTCTCTGTATCACCCAGGAAAGGGGCTTATCCACAATGAATCCTGTCCCAGTAGGTTTTCCAGCAAAGGAGCTCTGACCACACTAATCCAATGGACAGTGCCTTTAGTGCTTAGCACACTTGATTGTGGGACTAAAAGAAACAGCTGGAAGAGCAGCTGTATTGAGACAGGGCCTCTCAGAAGGGTCAGTGGTTTGATTGGGTCCCACAGTGCAATGATGGAACCTTATATTTTTGCAGAAATCAAAACAAACCCCCTATTATTGACCTCCTATTTTGGGCTTAACAGACCTTCAGAAAGCATCCCATTGCTTCTCTCAGGTGGTACTTCCCTCATCTCCTAGAAAGACATTTCTCATTCACTCTTCCTACTATAAATCCTCAGTAGCACTGAGGAATTTACTGAGGTTGAACTATTGCATACTTGTGTGTTTAAACAAAATTACTATCTCTTCCTATAAATAGGTAGACAAGTAGGTAGGTAGATCCATGACCACAGACTTCCTACTCTAATTACACCTTTTCATTCTTTTGAGTTTCTGAGAACTTCTCTCCATAAAGGGGACACAAATTAAATAGTAGCAAATAAAGTACAAGAATTTCATTTGAAAAATGTTCAATGCACTCATGGTGTGTGGGAAATTATGGAGAATTTCAACAATGAGATAGACATGTTTCTCTCACTGGGGAGCACATGCTAGAGTATACAGAACAACAACAATGATGAAAATTAGATGAGATATTTGTAAAGTGCTCCCAGTCTAGGAGGGCCTCTACTTTATACACAACCAACCCTCAAATGCACTAAAAACCACCCGATGAAGCACATCATTTTTGTTTCCCTATTTTATAGATGAGGAGAGCAAATCTTAAAGGAGGCAACACCAGCAAATGAGAGAGGGAGGACTCGGATGCAGGTAGCACACCTGAGGTCTTCCATGAGGCTCTGCAGCCCCTACAAACGGCCATGATGAGCAGAGCAGCTGAAGTGTGAGGGAAGCAACTATCTAAAGGAAATCAGGGAAAGACAGGGCACTTCTTCCTCGAATAATCAAATAAGTTTTTTTTTTTTTAAAGATTTATTCATTTATCTACACAAGCAATGGGTATAGTCAGAAGCGCGGGAGGGTGAGAGAATTCACCAGAGCCAGAGCGGGGAGCAGAGCAGGCAGAAGGACCGAAGTACACTGCTGAGGGGAGCAGCGGGCGGCAGGAGAGGTCTGTGCGCCATGCAGGACCCTCAAACCGGCACTGCAGAGGCCGCGGGCAGCCCCGCAACCCAGCACTCAACCGCTGCGCCACCGGGGAGGCCCCTCAAATAAGTTTTTAAGAAAGAAGCAGCAACTGTTCCTTGGAGGATAAACGAGATTTCAGAAGGTAGGGGCGGGGCAAGGTAATTAGTCACGTTTGGGGACACCGGCACACAGAGACCGTGGCTTAGAGTGCATGACAAACAGCGGGGCCACAGGTGCCGTGGATGGAGGGCAGGCCAGAATGGAAAGAGAAGACGAGAGGAAGTTCCAAAGACACGTAAGTGCTGACTGACAGCTAGGACTCTCCTGAGAGTGACAGGAATTGTTCAAATGTGGAAGATCACATCTGAGTGGCACCGAGAGGAGAATGACCCAGCAGATGCCAGATGGCAGATGGAGGAGAGTGGAGGACAGAAAGAATGAAGATCCCTGCCAAGGAACACACACGATATGGGGGAGACAGAGAGAGAGAGGGAAGCACCAGCAACAGGTCAGGGAGTTGACTGGCTGGAGAGGTGGGGCTCCAAGGTGACTGGAGCCTGGGGTGCCACCAATCATGAGAGAAAATATGGGAGAAGCAGCAGGACCAGTGGAAAAGAAAACAAGGCATCAGGCCTGCAGTGCTGGTAGACACAGGGAGTTGTCCTCCAAAGCTGGACTTCAGGGGTAAGTCAGTCCTGGCTGGCGGGGGAGCTAGCTGAAGCTGGGAGTGGGTGGGAGTGGGGCTGGATGCCCAGTGAAACGTCCGTCCTGTAGCTGAGATCTGAAGTCTCTTGTCCTTAATTCTGAAGGGACAGAACTCCCCAAAGAGATCTGAAAACAAACCCATTGGTTTATTTGCTTACTGGTGCAGTCAGAAAAACTCACTTGGCCACAAAACCTAACACAAGAATCTTGCGGTTTCTTCTTTTCCCACTCAGAGTAAAAAAGTCAAACATTTTGGTGCAGAAATATTCCTATGCTTGGTCCCAGGCCCCACTGAAATTACACCAAACAAGTATATAACACTCTGATATTTTTCTAAAATCCCTCAAAATCTGAATTCCAAAGCTCACCTGGTTGCAAGAATTTTAAGTAA
Source organism: Talpa occidentalis (assembly GCF_014898055.3). Taxonomy (NCBI): domain Eukaryota; kingdom Metazoa; phylum Chordata; class Mammalia; order Eulipotyphla; family Talpidae; genus Talpa; species Talpa occidentalis. The sequence goes on from NW_023605233.1 coordinate 19,047, forward strand.
GAGACTTTGGAAAGGCACTTACTTCCTGAAAACAGCAAACCGAGCAATAACCCCAATAGTTAATGATTAGTCAGGGTTACTCTCTGCCCACACTACTATGAACTTTAATTTTCACAGCAATTGCTTCAAGTGGGAACGATGATTACCTTTATTGTACAGATAAAGACCTGAGTGTCAGACAGGTCAGTGTTAAGAGGGAGGGCTGGTCTTTAACCCAGGCAGGCTGACTCCCTGGCTGTGCCTTTACCAGGACAGCACACTGCGTATTTGGAAAACTATTTGGCAATGAATCGACCCAATCCTGTATGAGATTTGTGAACAGCAGGGAATAAAGACTTCTTGCCACAACTGACCCAAGAGCGTGGCTCACTCAGGTACTCCTTTCCATTCTGGCAGAGACAGAACAGTATTAGAGGACTTCTCAGCAAAGGCTTCTGTGGGGGTCCTCTCATGGAGAGTTTTCTGTAGCTTTTCTTGCCAGATAAAGAAGCTGCTTTTGCTTTATCAGCACAGATCCTGAGACGGACTACTAAGGCATTGTTATAGGACAGGGAGAGGGGCAGCCCAAGCCCCACAAACCTGCCTATTCTAAATGGATTCTGCCATCCGCCGCATCAACACAAAACATAGGAGACTTTAATGGGAAGGAACTTTAATTAAACTAGGAAACAACACAGGTAAGGCAAAGAGTCTAGTTTCTAAATGAAGCACCCAAAGTTACCCATCCCCTCGTGGGTAAAAGTCCATCCATATGGGATTGGCCCAGAGCAAGGCCCCAAGGCCTGCCACAAGTCTAAAGCATCTTCCAGTGGAGACCCACAGAAAAGGGTCACAAACAACTGGACAAGCCCGGAAGGAAAAGAGCAAAATCAACATCAAGATAAAAGCTGCCATTGTCACCTCCCCACAGGTCTCACCCACATCTGTGTCACCCAGTCCACGACCAAAAGACAAACACAGTTTCTTCACGTGTTTCTAGGCTCCATGCGTCTCCTCCAGGTCTCCTGGCTCCATCCTGCTTCCTTCCTTCCTCAGTCTCTTCTGCAGCTTCTCCTCTTCCTGCTCAGCTCCACTCTCTCTTGGGTGGGGCAGGGAACCTCCCCCTTTCCTGGGGACCACCCTGTTGCAGCATGTCACCACGTAGCTACGTGGTCTGGTCAGTTGAATAAAGCCTCTCTGTGCTGCAGTTTTCCCTTCTGTAAATTAGATTAATGACAAACTGTAGCAGAGTCGTTGAGTGGTTTAATGAGATCATTCTTGTGAAGTTTTTGTCAGAATGCCAGATTGAAAGCTTCAATAAGCCTTGAATATTTGTATTAGGCAAGCTTGCCCTAGAGCAAGGACTTCTGGTAGAAGTTTCTGATGACCAGAGAGTTCTGTGTATTTCTCTGAAGGTAGGGTTATTTGCCAAGTACCATCTTTCTCTCTTCTAGCTTCATGAAGTACAAGGATATCAGTTCGATTTAATAATTATTTCCAAATCCATTGGCAAAAGACATATTGGCTTGGCTGTACCTGTGAATGGCAGAGCCCTGACTTTGGAGGATGCTTTGTGTTTGGTATTTCTCCACTATGTTTTCTCTGGCTGTGCAGACAATTGGATATGTCTGTATCTACTGGTATTCGGGATTCTTCCCTTAAGAGTGAGCCCAAGTGAGTCTGTGTGGGGCATGAGGACTAAACGGCGATGTGTGTTATCCCATTCCAACTGGACAACTGTAGAGCTGCTGGACAGGGAAATGAAATCACATTTCTGTTCAATTTTATCCCTGAGGTCCATTTTAAATGAGAAAAGATTGGGTTTTTTCCAAATCCTATTCAAGTATTGAAGCATTCACCCCATGTTTCACACATAACAACAGCCAGTGAGTGTTACAGGTCCGCAAAATAGGGCTGATTCTCAAGCTCTGTGCTCAGTAGCCCCGGGCTGCCACGGGAATGCGCTGGGTGAGAGGCCCGTGTAAGTGATGCCCATCTTCTCTGACCAGAATACGTTGTACCAGTTCAGGGAAAATTAATCATCTCTCACTCAGTTTTCCCTGTTTGACTCCTCACTTATCTTCCAGTCAGCAGTATAACTACTTTCCAAGTGATGCCAGCCTTGATTCTGACATGAAGAAAGAAAATAGAAAAATCCAGTAAATATGAAATGGGATGCTTGTCAAAGTACAACCAGGACTTATTCAGGCAGCAGAGCAGCTGATAATTGCCTTTATTATTCTAGGCTAGATTGAGGTCATTGTCTGATAAAATTGGACAATTTAGGAAATGGGAAAAAATGAGCACAACATTTAAGTTTATTTAGACACAACTTCTACGTTTTATTTTACTTTCTTATCAACTTTTGGCTTTTAGTAAGAGGGAACGAGGAAGAAAAAGAGGAGGTGAGAGGGGCTGGTAAAAAGGGGAGCATGCATTGAACAAAGCCACCTCCGACACATGAGGTTTTCTTAATGTGGTGGGAAAAAAGAAATAAATGTAAGTGATTTTGAATCAGTACAAATACACACTGTTTCACTCCTGGAATCCAGCACAGTGACAGTTTTATGATACGGTCATTCCAGTGATCCATGTCGCACTGCTAATCCAGAATATCTACTTCTGGTAAGAAAGAAAGAAAGAAGAGAAGGGAGGGAGGGAGAGAAGGGAGAGAAGGGAGAGAAGGGAGGGAGGAGGGAGGGAGGGAGGGAGGAGGGGTGGGGAGGAGAGGCAGGGGGGCAATGGAGGGGAGGGGGGGAGGGGGACAGGGGGCAAAGCTGCATGGCTCACAGCTCTTCTATAATGACTAAGCCCCAGGTAACTGAGCTGATCATATGAAGTCCTCTCCACCTTTCTGTTCATCATTTTGAGTACAGTCATTCTTAATTCTAGCAACCCTTCCTCTCCTCCATTGCTACTCACGTCTTGTCAGTTCTACCTCAAACATCTCAAGGTTAAGTAAAAGACACTGACAGCAGCCTCTTGAGGCAGGAGGCATGACTGGTCCATCATTGCACCCTCCTCACACAGGACAGGGCCCGTCATACCTAGACAGTCATTAATATCCATATTACTTGTTGAATAACTTTTTCTGGGGGAAAGGCGGGTGTACCTTTAGCCTCACTGTCTACATTTGGAGCATCTGTCAGGTATGTCCTCTGAGAGGATTTTCCAGCACTTGTGTGGGAACCCCCTCTCAGGTACTCAGTCAGACTTTGCTGTGGTGCTCATGGAGGCTATACTCTCCCAACTGCTGCTGGTGGCCAAGAAGTGCTGTTTGCTCAGCTCTGAGCCCTTTAGCTATGGCTGTTACAAAACTTTGGCAAAAGCAAAGGCCACAACCCAAGTTGAACATTCTTTTTTTTTTTTTAATAAATAAACCTTTTCTTTTGATTTATTCATTTATACAAGCACTGGATACAGTCAGAAGCGTGGGAGGGTGAGAGAATTCACCAGAGCCAGAGCGGGGAGCAGAGCAGGCAGAAGGACCGAAGTACACTGCTGAGGGGAGCAGCGGGCGGCGGGGGCCGGTGATCGAACCAGCGCTGCAGAAGCTGCGGGCAGCTTCACAGCCCAGCGCTCAACCACTGAGCCACCAGGGGAGGCCCCAAGTTGAACATTCTTAAGAGGAAAAAAAGAAATCATTTGCTCAGGTAATTAAAGGACTGATGAATGGTAAACGGGAAACCTCAGCTTTGTCTGAATTTCAATGTTAACTGATCACCAAAAATCAGTTGCTCTCTGAGCCTGTGTCTTTGTTTCTGTCTCTCCCTAGGTCTCTTTTTTGTCTGTTTTTCTCTAAGTGAGCTCCCTCCAAGTAAATGGCCACTAGCAACTCCAACGATCAAAAAAGATAAACCTGTGCCATTTATGGCAACGTGGATGGAGCTAGAGGGGATGATGCTGAGTAAAGTTAGGTGAGAAGGAGAAAGGGGGAAAGACAAATATCAGATGGTGTCACTTGTGTGCGGAATACAGAGAAACCCAGCACTGGGTGAAATAAAGCCAAACTAAGAACTAACCCCAGAAAGGTGACTAGGAAATGGAGGCTATTGGGGGGGGGGGCGCAAGGTGGGAGAAAGCACAACAGACTGTGGTGATGTCTTGTGGGTGTTTGTGTGTGGAAACAACACACTTGTTTGCTACACTTCTAATACACAAACAATCATTTAAGCCAATGTTACCCACACACGCACAAAAAGATGTCCACCAGCAATTCCAGGCTGGAGTACTGTGGTGGAAGAGAATGTCTTTCTCTAAAGTTCCATCCAAAGTCCCACCCTGGAATTGCCAGATCATGTGGTAGCTCCATTTTTAGTAGACTGAGGAACCTCCATACAGCTCTCCATAGTGGTTGGATCAGTCTGCACTCCCACCAGCAATGTAGGAGAGTTCCTTTTCACCACATCCTCGCCAGCATTTGTTGTTGCTTGTTTTTTTTGATATGTGCCATTCTCACTGGTGTAAGGTGGCATCTCAATGTGGTTTTGATTTGCATTTCCCTGATTATCAGGGATGTTGAACATTTTTTCATATGCCTGTTGGCCAATTGCATTTCCTCTTTGGAGAAATGTCTTTTAATTTCTTCTGCCCATTTCTTGACTGGACTGTTTACTTTGTTTTTGTTGAGTCCTGTGAGTTCTTTGTATATCTTTGTGATCAGTCCCTTATCGGTTGAATGGAGTGCAAAGATTTTTTCCCAATCAGTGGGGTGTCTCTCTGTTTTGGTTAGTATCTCTTTTGTGCTTTTCAGTTTGATGTAATCTCAGGTGTTTATCTCTTCCTCAACTTTCTTTGCTTTGGGTAGTGAGTCTTTATATATGTTTTGAGATGTATGTCTTGTAGTGTTTTACCTATATTTTCTTCTATATATTTTATGGTTTCAGGTCTTATGTCCAGTTCTTTTATCCATTTTGAGGTGATTTATGTGCAAGGTGAGAGGTAGTGGTCTAGTTTCATTTTTTTGCATGTGGTGGTCCAGTTTTCCCAGCATCATTTATTGAACAAACTGTCAGCGTTCCATTGTATATTCTTTGCTCCTTTGTCAAAGATCAGTTGTCCATGTAAGTGTGGCTTTATTTCTGGGCTCTCTATTCAGTTCCATTGGTCTGTGTGTCTGTTTCTGTTCCAATACCAAACTCTTTTAATTATTATGGCTTAGCAATATAGCTTGAAGTTTGGAAGTGTGATACCATCTACCCAAAGGACACAAAAACATTGATTCAAAAGAACACCTGTACCCCTGTGTTCATTGCAGCACTATTTACAATAGGTAAAAACTGGAAATAACCCAACCCAAATGCCCCAAAATAGATGACTGGATTAAGAAGATGTAGTATAGGGCCTCTCCTGGTGGCACAGGTGGTTGAGCACAGTGCTGTGAAGCTGTCCGCAGCCTCTGCAGCGCCGGTTTGATCCCGGCCGGCGGCGAGGGTCCCACATGGCACAGCAGACATCTCCTGTCACGCCTGCTGCTCCCCTCAGCAGTATATTTCAGTCAGTCTGCCTGTTCTGTTCCCCACTCTGCCTCTGGTGAATCCTCTCACCCTCCCATGCACGTGGCCTGTACCATGGGTTCTTGTGTAAATGAATAAATAAATCTTTAAAATAAAAAAAAGTAGTATATATACACAATGGAATACTATTCAGCAATCAAAAAAGATAGACTCATGCCATTCACAACAATGTGGATGGAGCTAGAAGGAATTATGCTCAGTGAAATAAGCCAGAAGGAAAAAGAATAATACCGCATGGTTTCACTTATAGCAGGAATACAGGGGAACCAAATAAGACATCAGTGTAAGAAAATAATAACTGTACAAAGCACAACAAAGCAAAAACAGACAATTATAAATCAGAGACATCCTGCAGGGAAGGAGGAGGGAGAGGGATCAGAGAGAAGAAGGGAGGAGCACAGGGGACTGAGGTGATGGTGCACGGGTGCAATGGTGAAGGAAACTCTATGGGGACTACACCTGAGAGGGTGGGAGGAAGCAAATATTGTTTAAAAATGAACAATGATATAAAAAATTAAAAAATTTAAAAAAAGGTCCCACCCTGGCTTTCACTGGTGTGGACAAGTCACCCATTTACCCTTTAATCCATCATTGCAGCTGCAGATATTTGGTCTTATGCCCATTCTTAGGAATGGAGGCAGGGTTAGTCCTAAAGAACCACAAAGACTAAAAATGGGGATGGGGTAATCCTGGAGTGGAAGATGAACCCTGAACAAGGCACCAGAAGCTGTCTCCTACCCAGCCTGCTGTGACATTACAGCTAACATATAGTGCCCTGTAGGGCTCAGGTTAGCTGCATTCCCATCAACAGAATTCTGAAGCTGAACACACCTGACACAGTGACCTTCCCCAGACAGCCCTAGAAAGGTAGGCCAAACTCCTTGGTAAGACATACTTTCCCCAAAACAAGTGATGACAAGCAAGAATTGGGGGTTGGCTCAATTCATGAGATCAGTACACCTGAACATGTTTTCGAGTCTTCAGTGGACGTAGGGTATGCTGTCACACTCCCCTCAATACCAAGGCTCATTTTCCAAGTGTTAAGGATACTGCCTGCCTGTCTGCTCCCAGCTGAATCTGAGAACTGCCTTTGGTCACACAGAGCTGCCTCACTCAAGATTAAGTCACCATTTGGGCATGGCCTATATTCAACAACAGGATTGAAAATGTCTGGCCTTCTTGCCCAAACTCAGGACACCATGAAGCCCCTCGCCCCATCCTCCTCCATAACTCCACCCCATCCACCCCCACCCAGAACTTACTGTGGGGCCTACTGAAGACTTTATCACAACTGCTTTGCTACATCTCTTCTTCCCCGCCCTTTCTGTTTTCTGGCCCTGCCCTGTACCCACAGGGGCTGCTTCAAAGAGCACACCCCAATAATTGTCTTAAAGTCTGAGAGTCGCTTTCTGAGAAAATAAACTAAGACAGAGTTTATGTAGCATCTGAAAGTTTAAAATTCAATGATTTATCCACCATTTAAAGAATGGCTTTGTAGTAAATACTCAAGACTTGAAATCAGGCAATCCTAGTTTCAAATTTGCCCTTACTAGTTGTGAGTATTTAGTAAGTCACTTAACTATTTTGGTCTTCATATCCCCATCTGAGAGATGGGGATGTTACCAACACCATCTCCTAGGATGGTTAGGAGTTTTAAGCAAAATCTTTATATGTAAAGTGTCCAGGATAGGTTCTGGCCTTCGAACTGCTGTTACATTATAAGCCTTTGTATGGCTAAATTAATGACTTCAATATAGACACGACGATGTGCCAACAGTCAGTATCCCGTGCTGGTAAAGGCGTCAGCCATCGCTTCACTTGAGCGATCAGCAACTTCAGTCTCTTTCTGGAGGGTAACTAGATGA
>NW_023605234.1:0-26404 GCF_014898055.3 Talpa occidentalis
TTCATAATTAAAAATGCGGAGATCCCATTGTAGGGAACTAAAGTAGGGACTAAAGTAAATAAACTCCATAGTCATATACTTGCAAAAGATATCAGGGAGTATCTGTAATGTCAGTGTCTGACACTTTTCCTTAAATGGTAAAGAAAGGAATGAGGATAGGGCTTATGTTTTACTGGATTAGGACTTACTCACCTGGGTCTCATTTTATCTTCACTGTCTCTTAAAGTCCTAATCCTAATCATAGTTGACATTCTGAGGTCTAGTGGCAGTAGTAGTTCAACATATGAGTTTCGGCGAAGCAATTCATCCCATACCATCATTTGGGTTTGATTTTTTTTTTTTATCTTATGCAGCAGTATAATGACCAAAATACCATCTTCTTTCTTGATCACATCCTACTACTGCTTATGATACACATTAACAGATTTCTCACTTGTGTGTCTTTTCTTACTTGCTTTAGAACCATTCAAAGGCTGAGAATTTTTATTTTTTTGTAGCCATGATCATGCACAAATTTCACTAAAATTAGTGTTGCAATAATAGATCTTCAGTCAGTGATTAATGAGTAAATGAATCTCTTAAAAAATATATCCTATTCTCTACATACTCTCTCAAAGTGAACCTCTCATAGAAGTCTCTAGTGTAGCTGCCACATGATAGAGAGGAAGTGCCACTTTTTCTGGCTAGTGCATCTCAACCTGGTATTTAGAGCCCTCCAACCTAACAGCTCCAATCTCGCCCTTCTGCTTATTCCCACTTCTGTCTACCACTCTCACTACACTTCAAGTCTGAGCTCTTTTGATATTACATTCAAGCCTCATATACTCTTAACTATGAAATAATGGATGAAAAAGCAGAGTCTACTTCCTTTTGGATATTTTTTTGATGCCTCTTAACAATCGACATTGGCTAACTTTTCACACCATTTTGTACTTTTGGTAGTCATTTTATTATGCAATATAATTCATTTACATGTGAATTTTTCCTGTTTTGGGTTTCAAACTACTATAAGTAGGAAGCTCTTCAAACATGTTCATATTTACATTTCCTCACATCCTCAGGAAAATATTACACACATAGTAATTCTCAAGTAGATGTTTAAATTGAATTACATTGATGAAAATCTGTCTTCTCCCCTTATGGATATTAAGTATATTGATTTCAAAGGGTTTCTTATCAGTATGTCATAAGAAAATAAGGAAATTTTTGCAAGGACTCTATAATTAAGCATGACAGGTTTTCTGACTTTTGCAACTAAATCTAATTTGTCTGAAATAATTGAGAATTGATTTATTGACACCTTAACTTCAAGACCTGATATTATCTATTTGATTATTTTGGCTGTTGCACTATGGTTGCTTTTGATATTCACATTTATTGTGATTTTATGCTAAGCTTTTCAACTGTATTTCTAAAACATATGTTTTCAATTAGTTTACAATTCATCTTTTTGAGGTCATCCTTCAATCTCTCTCATCATAAATGTTCACCTTTCATATCTGCTCATCTTCAAAATCGTTAAGATTTTAATTCTTCTCATCTCTACACTCTTGAAATATAGTTGGCCATATAGTTTCTCAGAAAAACAATACATTGACGCCCATAGTATTGATCTGAATAGTTTTAAAAAGAACTAATAGAGTATAATATAATCATTTAATGTGACTATTTAACATTAAATGGCATTCTTCACTTAAAACAACTGATGATTTTTAGCCAGAATCGGTATTTCATGCGATTTAGTAAAAATATTAGTACATATAATGGAAAATCTCTACACTATTTCATTTTTGCCATCAAAACTCAAAAACATGACACAAAAACTTCAAAACACGACATAATTGTTCATGTCTTATGCTTCAACCATAATGTAAATGTCAATACTAAAAAAAAATAAATGGGAAGGGAGCTAAAGATACCCTATCACAATTTTACTCTGCCTTGCCAGCATGGAATGTTGGCTCTATAGAACCACTCATAGAGTAACTAAATAGAATTTCTTCCTCTCTAATAAAGTGATTAGTTACACAAGTAACATCGCCCTTCTTTATTGATGTCAGAAAATCCCTTTTAGAAAATTGTCATAATTCATAATTTAAAAAATTAGACTTCTTTAGCTAAAAATACTTAGCCATACTTTAATGCTTTCTGCCATTGTTTAATGTTTCTTGCCACTGTTATTGAATGTCAATTAATGCTTAATTCCTGCATCATCCTAAAAAATTCGCCATTAGAATAGCACACAATTCCACTCAACCATAATTCTGTATCTACCAACCCAAGTATCATTAAATTAATTGACCTTTAAATATCAGCTAAAAGGAAAACATTCATTGAAATCAGTTTTTAACCAAGATTGAAAGATTCAAAATCAATGTTTTTGGTTAAAGTATTTTACTTTGCAGTTCAAACAGCAGAGAAAACTGAATGAATAAAGTAATGCCCCAACAAGCACTATCCTAGCATATACAGTAAGAAACACTGGCTTACATTATTGCCATGTTACATGATCAAGCATCAAGTAAAGTGCCCATAAATATAGGAGTTGTTTGGTTTGTCTAATTTAGACTTTTTTAAAGTCCCAGAAAATGTAAAATTCACTTAATTGGCACCCTGATAAATGATTCTCCAATCTAATTGGTATAATTACCAAGAGGCAGGCACAGTGTAATGTATTTAAATGACTCAAACCAATCGGCTCATGGAATATTCTTTTCATTTAAGCAGTTTGTTATTTAACAATTATTTACTGTAATATACTACTACATATCATCATGTATTTCCAGATATTTTCTAGCATAGTTTATCAACAAATCTATGAAAAAGAAAAAAAATATTGTGTTTTGTATGGTTTTCACTCAATTTGGAACAAGTTTGAAAACCTAGCACCAAAGCAGGCTCTTTCCAACTAGAATTTAACACTTAGACCTGAAAATATTTGTGCTTACCTCAGTGTTTTGCAACCATCCCAGGGCAGGTAGGTTCACCATTGGTTCTAGCAATTTTAAGAATTTTGGAGCACTTGGCATTTTCACAGGTTTTTAAATAGTATGCAGGGAAACAAGTCAGCAGGAAGACAGCAGCACGAGCCTCCCACAAATCTCTAGATGCTCTTTTTTTCTGGGCTTTCTCTGGTGTTTTCTCGTGGCCTCATCCTGTTATAGCTGCCTTGCCATCCCTGACTGATGCTGCCTTTATATCCCTGACCTCTAGGCTCAGGTGTGCACACTTGCACATGTGCACATACCCAGGCTCAGGTGTCCATAGTCAGGCACTTATGCCCCAAACCCGCATGCACTCTGTATTAACAAGATCAAGGTCATAGGTGATAACCATAGAGGCCAATGGTGTAAAAGCCTGACCGACTTCATTTACCCTACACTGGGGTTGAGTAATAAACTTGAATAAATGATAATTCTTGCTGCATATCAAAATACTAGAAGTTCTTATCCAAATCTTACCCACCACAGTCCAACCACTGTCTTCTCTAAAGCAAAGTGTAGGGTAAGGTAAAAAATCAGGCTTTTCTGCCCTCCCGCCATCAGGATAGATGATGGATCCTTGCGGTCCTGAATGCAAGCCTGATGGCGGGCACCTGGAGAAGGGTGTGGGCGTATGTAGATGGGATTCACCTGGGCTAAGACTCGGTTTTTAAGAGTGACATCACGGGGACACCAGCAGAAGCCAGAGAAGAAGAAGCAGAAGCAGAACTACGACAGAGCCCAGATAGAGTGAGGATTTGCTAGGGGCTGGGGGGACTGTCAGCCTCCCAGCCCCCCAGCACTCCTGCCTGCTATATGCTGGTAAATCTAAATAAAAGACCTGCAAAAACCACTGAGGACTCTGACTCCTCCTTTACCCGGTCTGCTGGATCAGAAAACTTCTTTGTGCCCCTACACAAAGTATGAAGAATAATTAAGAATTATTAGGATTATTAGGAAGGTAGTGCCTTTTCCTCCCATTCTTGGCAAAAAGAGGGGTATTTACTCTTGAAAGTTATGACATGAAAAAAAAGTTATCCCATTTTTGTTTTTAACATTTGACAAAACATAAATTTCAATGCCATCTTAGAGATTCACAAAAAAAAATCAAATGAAAAGCAAAACCTTAAAAAAGAGTTGTTTTTTTTTTATCAGAAAGAACATTATTTTCAAGTTTCTCAAACTTGTTTGTCCTGTCTCCAACTTTTTGATCAGCTGGTAATTTAACATACACGTTAAATTCTTTCTCACACAGATGTCAAAATAATGAAAGAGTTGAGGACTTAAGAAAATCTATAAACTGCAGAATTTACAGTGTTTCCTAAATGGATTTACTTGACCGAAATTCACTCTTTTGTTAGGTTCATGTCTCGCTTATACTGGAAAGGGCATTTTGCTTGTTTGAATAGCTGTAAATCCATTTCAGTGAAACATAAAAGTAGATATAGTACTTCCAAATGTCTTCATTAATTTCAAGTTTTAAATTATTGTTATATATATGAATTTTGCCTTCTATCATCATATAGACATCTGTATCTCATGCTGATCACTAATATCTATTTTTTTTTTCTCAAGTAACTTTCAGTACATTTATTTGAATATCATCTTCTGGTTCTAAAATCTTCTTGAAGCCTAATCCTTTGAAATTTGGTTGTAGATATTCCACAAAATCCTCTCCTGAAATTTGGCATTATAAGCTTATTATCGTTTAGTTCCAGTTAGTTACAGAAGGATGTTCTTCCTCCCCATTTGTACTTATAGAGGTTAAATATTTGACATTTTTCAAATGAAATTGTTTTGACTGTAGTAACCAACTTGAGTATTTTATATCTTTGAAGAGTTAAGCTTTTTTATTTTTTTTTTCTCTCTTAGAAATAAAACATTTATTTACATGCAATAGTGTAGGGTAAGGAAAAATGTCAGGCTTTTCTGCCCTCCCACCATCAGGATAGATGATGGATCCTTGCGGTCCTGAATGCATGCCTGATGGCGGGCACCTGGAATAGACTGTGGGCATAGGTAGATGGGATTCACCTGGGCTGAGACTGTGCTTTTTTAAGGGCGGTGTCACAGGGACACCAGAAGAAGCCGAGAGAGAAGCAGAGCCATGAGAAGAGCAGAGAGAATGTAAGAGAAGGTCGGAGAGCCCAGAGAGAAGACTTGCTGGGGGCTGGGAGGCCTGCCAGCCTCCTGGACCCCCCAGAACACCTGCTTGCTGTGTACCTGGTAATCCCAGTGAAAACCTGCAAAAAACCACTGAGGACTCTGACTCCTCCTTTACCCGGTCTGCATGGGATCATAGAAAACCTGCACTGTGCCCTGTTCCTGCCTCTACAAATAGCATTTCCATTTGATCTGTTTCCTGAAATGGTTCTTGTTCCAGGTTTATATGTTAGTTGCTAAAAAGAAAGTTTAGTGTGTTTGTGTGTGTGTGCATACGTGTCTATGTTGTGGTCAGTTTTAGATTACTGGGGCAAATCAAGATTAATTTGAATGCCATCATGCCACCCACAGGAAATGCATATTTATATAAAACTCAGTCACAAACAGAAACTAGAAAATCTTTTTTGATGAAACAAGACCAGAAAGTGATGAAAATATATAATTATGTAGGAATAAGTTTATAGCTGGTAAGAGATTGGCAGTTTTAATCTTTGTACCTACTACCAACTTAAGACCATTCAAAATATTTTAAACACATGAAGAAATTGTATTAAGCATAAGGGAATTTTATTTTAAGTCATACCTATTGAAAAATGTTGGAATTGTGTGGACATTATATGCAATATAACTTAAAAATGCCATTCACAGGTGAGGTCATCTTAGAATCTTTTAGAAAGTAGGATTTAAAATTAATATTTATAATCAACATCAAATATATATATATTATATTGAACTATCTTATGCTGCTTCAAAGAAAGAGAACAGACCAGTGAAAATAATTATGATGGTGATAACAATAATTTTGATGAACTCTGTTGAGCAAACAACACAGACTGGGTATTTTTCATTGTCTGTTCTCAGGTAGATGGGTAAAGGACTCTTGGAGCCCCCAGTGGATTTTTCAGGCCTTTAATGCTGAACAAGGAAACCAGCTCGCAGGGTTGCAGCAACTTGAGCCCCCCAACCCCACCCTGCCCCGGCCCTGAATCTCCAGGCTGTCTGTCATCTCTCTCCTCCTTCTGGCTTTCTTGTCTCCTCTCTTAGTCCTCTTATCAGAAAGTGAGGCTCCCCTTGTATCCCTTCCTTCTTCTAGGCCCAGGTGTGTGCAAATGCCCATGCTACCTGGGCCCAGGTATCCATACTCATGAGAGAAGTGCAAGACTGCAGGTGCTATCCTGCAGGTAGTGGGTAGAGGAGGTAAAAAAGCCTGATTGTGTTTATGTAGGTGATATGTTCAATTGATTTTAATAAACGCATGCAAAAGTGCCTTTCTCATACATTTGTTTTTACTTTTTAAAATAGATACCATGGTTAAAATAAGTATAGAAACCTTATACTTAAATGTACATTATTCACATGTCAAATCTTTCTTAAAATGTTATGGACTGAAATTTTATCTTTCTAAGCTCACCATTCATTTAAATGTATTCACCCTTGGGGTTTTGTCGATGAATGCAAACTCTTTTCCGTGCATTTTCTTATTCAGTGGTAATATTTCATATTGAAATTCAGAAGACAAGAGGCCTATGACAAAAGTCACTGTTATCCAATCAGTCCTAATAAGAAAGTTAATTGTAGACATTCCCTCAAATCAGCTAATAGGATTGTATTTTCAGCAGACATTGTTAACTCAATTAAACAGAGACGATATAAACTAAATTACAACATCCTAATTATACAAAAATAGATAAATTCAAGCAATAAAACTATCTTTATAATTCACTGAGAAATTAAGATTTTCAAATGACCAACAATTTAGATCAAAGCAAAAGTAATAAGTAAAATGCCTCTAATTGTATCAACCACCTTATAAATTTCAATAACTGAATTTCATATGAAATTTAAATTAATACAAAATTAATTATTAGAGGATATAAAAGCAGAACAATGACAAACTAATATATTTATGCCAGTTTGCTTTCCTAGACAAATTTTTGCATTTTTATGAAGTTCTGATACAATGTGAATATTATATAAAATCTCCTGATTTGTGTGTGTGTTTGTGTGTGTGTGTATGTTTGTGTTACTCTTAGAGACCATGTCTTTCTGTTGAACATGTCAAAATGTCTTCATCAAAGTTTTAGAAGAGATCCAACACGCTAGGTGATCCCATTCAGTGGCTGTATGTAATTAGATTGGAGATCATCTGATCAAGGGGTTCCAATAAATTCGCAATTAGTTTTTCCTCAACAGAATCTGAAATAGGGACCTCCTGGTGGTGTATAGGGTTGAGCACAGTGCTGTGAAGCTGTCTGCAGCCTCTGCAGCACGGGTTCAATTCCTGGCTGGCCAGGGAGTTACCCACATGGCACGGAAGACCTTTCCTTTCTCTCCCACTGCACCCCTCAGCAGTGTTTTGGTCCATCTGCCTGTTTTGCTCCCCGCTCTGTCTCCGGTGAATCCTCTCAACTTCCCATGCTTCTGGCCTGTACCCCAGTTCTTGCATAAATAAATAAATCTTAAAAAAGCTTGCGGGGAGACGACCTAGCTTGCGGGGAGATGCGCGGAGGTCCCTCACTGAGGTGAAGGTCCCTCCCTGAGTGAGCAGGACCAGGCGCCCAGGCACGGGAGCGGTGCAAAAGGCGCCATTCCCGCGCCACTGAACTGGGCCTACAGCCCGCGTCCTGGAACTGAGGGCTTTGAACTGAGACCGGGGCACGAAAAATTCGGGGCGTGTTTCTCCACGACGGTGGGGCACAAGGCAGACACAGCACCCCAAAGCTGTTGAGGTGTACCCTACCATTCGCTCTGTTCTCTGTCCCACGGGGTGGGGGAGGCGAAAAACAGCCCCCAAGGACAATAGGAGAGATCTCTGGCGCCACCTAGCGACCAGGAAAAAAAAGTCACTACACCCTATAAAACAGGACATCTCTTAAGACTGCTTGAAAAGGGCAGAAGGTTTCTGAGGACCCAGTGGCCAGCCGGGAAGTTATTCCACGCCAGCCCCTTCCGACCAGCAGTCTGAGCCCACAGAGGGAGCAGGCACCCACGTCCGGGCAGACCGGGTGCGCAGAAGAGTGTGCCTGAAACCGGAGGCGCAGGGACTGCATCCCGCTTCGCCATTTGAGAACAGGGACATTTCTTCAGTAAAAACTGCCTAAAACCAGCAGAAAGCTCCCCCAGAAGACAGAGATGGCTCCTGGAAGAGCCAGAGGGAGCGGAGAAGTTCACCCAAGATGTCAGTCAGTCCGAGCAACACAGTGTCCAACGCATACGACAAATTAGAAAACAGACAGTAGGGAGTAGAAGAACCACACGCAACCTAAAAACTCCTCAGGAAAGAAGCACACCACAAAAAGAAAACCACTCCCCAGATTGCAACGACAGCAACTTGGAAGAACTTCTGAGCCTTCCAGAAAGAGAATTTAAAATTGCCATGATTAAAAAAGTGATAGATCAGAAGAAGGAAATTGAGTCCCTAAAGAGGGAAGTAAGAGAAATGCAGGAGATCAAAGAATTAATGGAGGAACTAAAGAACTCTGGGAAAAGCAATGAAAGCAGAATAGATGAAATGGAAGAACGAATAAGTAATCTTGAAGACACAGAATAAAAGAACCAAAACAGAAAAGGAAAGAGAAGTACGAAGGAAAAAGAATGAAGAAAGACTTCGGGAACTATCTGACTCCATGAGGAAAGGAAATATAGAGTTATAGGAATTCCAGAAGGAGAGGAGAGAGATGTAGGAACAGAGAAAATATTCATGGATATAATTGAAGAGAACTTCCCAATGAGAAGAAGGAGCTGAAAATTGATATACAAGAAGCAAGAAGAACACCAAACTTCCACGACGAAAGGAAAAACACAGCAAGACACATAATAGTAAAGCTCCCAAGAATCCAGGACAAGGAAAAAATAATGAAGCTGACAAGAGGGAAGAAACAGATAACATTCAAAGGAAAACCAATCAGGCTGACATCAGACTTCTCTGAAGAAACACTACGGGCAAGGAGAGAGTGGAGGGACATAGTCAACAGACTCCAAGAAAACAGATGCCAACCAAGAATACTCTATCCCGCAAAGCTCTCTTTCCTCCATGAAGAAAGAATATGGACCTTCCCAGACAAAGAGAAACTCCGGAATTTCATTGCGAATAAACCCCCACTCCAAAAAATACTACAAGGAATCCTAAAGCCAGAACCTCAGAGTCACGAATAACAACGAAAGAAGACCAAAAAAAAAAAGTTATTAAAGAATAAATAAATAAAATCAAAGGAAAGACAAACATAATGGCAAATACAGATGCTAACATATCAATATTAACTCTAAATGTAAATGGACTAAACTCTTCAATAAAAAGACACAGAGTTGCAGCCTGGATTAAGAAACAAAACCCAACCTTTTGCTGTCTCCAGGAAACACATTTAGCTACAAAGATAAAAATAGGCTCAAAGTCAAAGGATGGAAAACAATCCTACAAGCAAATGGGCCAAAAAAGAAAGCAGGAACAGCTATACTTATATCAGATAAAACAGACTTCAAACTCAAAAAAATAAAAAGAGACCCCAATGGTCACTACATTATGATTAAGGGGACAATACTTCAAGAAGAAATAACACTCATTAACATATACTCACCAAACGAAAGAGCACCAAAATATATCAGACAACTGTTGTCCTCTCTGAAAACAGACATCAGAGAAAACACATATGTAGTGGGAGACTTCAACACACCACTATCAACAATGGATAGATCAACAAGACAAAAAATAAGTAAAGAAACTAAAGCTCTAAATAAGGACCTAGAGCATTTGGGCTTAACAGACATCTATAGAACACTAAACCCAAAAAAAACGGAGTACACATTTTTCTCAAGCGCACACGGATCATTCTCCAGGATCGATCACATACTGGGGCACAAGACAAACATCAACAGATACACCAAGATTGAAATCATACCACCACCTTTTTTTCTGACCACGAAGGCATCAAACTAGAAATAAATCATAAAAAGAAGGCAAGGAACTATCCTACCTCATGGAGATTAAAAAGCCACATTACTGGAAGACCACTGGACTAACGAGGAGATCAAAGAAGAAATTAAAAAATTCTTTGAATTGAATGACAAGGAGGACACCAATATCCTAAATGTATGGGATGCAGCAAAAGCAGTAATAAGAGGAAAATATATAGCAATAGAAGCTCACATCAAGAAACAAGAAAGAACTCAAAGAAACAACCTAATCTCGAAGCTCAAAGATCTAGAAAAAGAACAACAAAAAAACCCCAAAACCAGTAGAAGAAAAGAAATAATAAAAAACCAAAACAGAAATAAATGAAATTGAAACTAAAAAAACAATCCAAAAGATCAATGAAACCAAGAGCTGGTTCTTTGAAAAAATAAATAAAATAGACAAACCCCTAGCCAGGCTCACAAAGGAAAAAAGGGAGAAAGCACAAATACACAGAATCATAAATGAAAGAGGAGAAATCACAACGGACACAGCAGAATCAAAAGAATAATCAGTAACTACTATGAACAGTTATATGGAAACAAGTTCAACAATCTAGAGGAGATGGACAAATTCCTACAACTCTACAATCACCCAAAGCTAGATAAAGAAGAAATAGAACACCTAAACAGACCAATTACAAGCAGCGAAATTGAAATGGTAATTAAAAACCTCCCAAAAACAAAAGCCCAGGACCTGATGGATTTACAAATGAATTCTACCAAACATTCAGAGACGAATTAGTGCCTATCCTTCACAAACTCTTCCAAAAAATTGAGAAGGAAGGGACAATACCAAACACGTTCTATGAAGCCAATATTACACTAATACCAAAACCGAATAAGGACAACACAAAAAAGGAAAACTATAGGCCAATCTCCCTAATGAACACTGATGCAAAAATCCTCAATAAAATTTTAGCTATCAGAATCCAACAATGTATCCATAAGATAATTCACCACGACCAAGTTGGATTCATTCCAGGGGCACAAGGATGGTTTAACATCCGAAAATCAATCAACGTTATCCAACACATCAACAAAAAGAAATATAAAAACCATATGATAATATCAATAGATGCTGAGAAAGCTTTCGACAAAGTGCAACACCCATTCATGATAAAAGCCCTTGAAATTCTTGGATACAAGGAACATACCTCAACATCATAAAGGCCATCTATGACAAGCCAACAGCCAGTATCATTCTCAATGGTGAAAAGCTGAAAGCAATTCCATTAAGATCTGGAACAAGACAAGGATGTCCACTCTCACCACTGCTTTTCAATATAATACTGGAAGTCCTAGCCAGAGCAATAAGACAAGAGAAAGACATCCAAGGAATCCAAATAGGAAAAGAAGAAGTCAAACTATCACTATTTGCAGATGATATGATAATATACATAGAGAACCCCAAAATCTCCACAGAAAAACTAATTCAACTCATCAATCAATTCAGTAAAGTGGCAGGATACAAAATCAACACGCAAAAGTCAGTAGCCTTCTATACACAAACAATAAATCTGAAGAAGAAGAAATCAAAAAAACCACCCCTTTTATTATCGAAACAAAAAAATCAAATATTTGGGAATAAATCTAACAAAAGAGGTAAAGGACCTATACAAAGAAAACTATAAAACACTGTTAAAAGAAATAGAAGAAGAAGACACAAGAAATGGAAAGACATCCCCTGCTCATGGATTGGAAGAATAAACATTATTAAAATGGCCATCCTACCAAAAGCAATATACAGATTCAATGCTATTCCAATCAAAATCTCAATGGCATTCTTCAAAGAAATAGAACAATTATTGATGAAATTCATATGGAATCACCAAAAACCCGAATAGCCAAAGCTCTACTGAAAAAAAAAGAAGGAAATGGAGGCATCACACTCCCAGACTTCAAACTATACTACAAAGCCATAATCATCAAAACTGCATGGTATTGGAACAAGAACAGACATACAGACCAATGGAATCGAATAGAAAATCCAGAAATAAACCCACAGATTTATGGTCAACTAATCTTTGACAAAGGAGCAAAGACTATGCATTGGAGCAAAGAAAGTTTGTTCAATAAATGGTGCTGGGAAAACTGGGTCGCTACATGCAAAAGAATGAAGCTTGACCACTACCTCACACCATACACAAAAATCAACTCAAAATGGATTAAAGAACTAGACATAAGACCTGAAACCATAAAATACATAGAAGGAAATATAGGCGAAACACTACGGGATTTGCACATCAAAGACATCTTTACAGACACATCACCCAAAGCAGTGATAGTGAAGAGAAAGATAAACAGCTGGGACTACATCAAATTAAAGAGCTTCTGCACAGCAAAAGAGACAATAACAAAAACAAAGAGAAACCCCACCAACTGGGAGAACATTTTTGCACCCAACACTAATGATAAAGGACTGATCACAAAATCTGCAAAGAGCTGATGAGACTCAGCAACAACAAAGAAAATAATCCAGTCAAAAAATGGGCAGAAGAGCTAAAAAGAAACTTCTCTGAAGAGGAAATGCAAATGGCCAACAGACATATGAAAAAATGTTCAACATCACTTGTAATCAGGGAAATGCAAATCAAAACTACCATGAGATACCATCTCACACCAGTGAGAATGGCACATATTAAAAAAACTAGCAACAACAAATGTTGGCGAGGATGTGGAGAAAAAGAACTCTTGTGCACTGTTGGTGGGAGTGCAAACTGGTCCAACCACTATGGAGAGCTGTGTGGAGATTTCTGGACCTACTAAACATAGAGCTTCCATATGATCCAGCAATTCCACTCCTAGGTATTTACCCAAAGGACACAGAAACATCAATTCCAAAGAGCACCTGCACTCCTATGTTTATAGCAGCACTGTTTACAATAGCTAAGCTTTGGAAACAGCCCAAATGCCCAAAAATAGATGACTGGATCAAGAAGATGTGGTACATATATACCATGGAATATTACTCAGCATTCAAAAAAGATAAACACATGCAATTTGCAGCAACATGGATGGCACTGGAAGGGATCATGCTCAGCGAAATAAGCCAAAAAGAAAAGAAAAATACCGGATGGTCTCACTCATAGCAGGAATCTAGAAAACTTAAATAAGGGACCAGGAAAATCAATATAAGAAAGTGAAAATCAAAATCAACAAAAAACTATGACCAGAGACACTTTTGGGGGGTGGGGGGCGGAGGGAAAGGATTGGGGTCAGAATGGGCGTTTGCAATTGTATGGGGAATATAAAAATAAAATTTAATATTTAAAAAATAAAAATAAAAATAAAAAAAAAAAAAAGATATTTTAAACAGTAAAAAAAAAAAAAAAGTCTGAAATAAAATATGTAGAAATAGTGGTCATAAGGCAGATACCTCTGGATTGAATGATTTATACAAAATTTCTAAGCAGAACCCACATCACAGTAAATTAAAGCCTCCTCCAAAGTTATCAATAAACAAAATAGGTGGGTAAGAAAAACTCAACTATAGATAAAAGAATTGGAATAGATACTGAGACGATACTTCTGATCAGAAAGATATGAAGCTTACGTAGTTGTTTTAAGATGTGTTAGTTTCCCAAATCCGTTTGACTTCTTGCAAATTGTTTTTTCTTCTGCCTATTTTTGTTGGAATATGTTGAATGGATATTTATTCTTTACAACTTAAATGATTTGATTAAAAAAACCACTATTTTTATTTTGCTTTTATTACATAAATTTATGCATTTTGGCAAAAGCTTTAGTATATCAGCTCCAAGTTGTTTTTATAAAATTATGTATACCATATTCACAATGACAAATATGTTACTATAACATAGGTGGCAAAATTTCTCTTGGAAAGGAAAGAAATGTACTGATGGTGTTTAAGTGTAAAAGGACAGGTTTCCAAGGCTCGCTTGCATAGGTGAACAGCAATACCCAGCAGTTTAAGGGAACAGAACAGGAGGTAGGGATAATGAGTAAGGTAAGCTACTGGAAGGGAAGCAACTCTAGCAACATGGAGTATGTGTGTGTGGGGGGGGGGGTGTAAAACTTACCTTCCTAGTAAAGTGATTAATGTACTTAGTGACTTGAACAGCAACAAATCCATTTTAGGAGATAAATAAACAAGAGATAAGACAAATAAACAAATTGTCTCTTGGGGCAAACTTAGGTAAACAATTAGATCTTGATTATATCCTAAAGATCTCATATATATATAGAGAGAGATGTAATAAACTACAATTCTGTGGTGGCTTGAATACATGCATGAATGAATGCATGTTTTCTCAAAAACCAGTAGTATCTGCATTAGTCAGCTTCACAAACAAAATCTACTAACAAGTTCTCTCTCGCAATATCTACCCATATACATATATATATATATATATATATATGAAAACACATTGATTTATTGTTTACATTACATATTAGCTGCAAGCAACTCTTGATTTAGCTCTTTAGGTTTTCATCATTATGCAAACCTGACTGAAGGAGCAACCCTTTCCTGGGATATTGCTGATCTGGTAGCAAAGGGGAAAAGAGCAATTGGAAACCATGTGATTACATTTTAGCTGCTGCTCAACAGCATCACAAGTTGCTTGCACTAACATGCCATACATCAATTTCAGTCACCTGGCCTGGACTGCCTCAATGTTGAAAGTGTAAATTCTTCCCTAGAAATACTACTGCAGATCACATGGCACACATGGCAAGGGGGTAGAAAGAGATTTCTTGATGAGGATGTTTCCTACAAGTAGAGCTTATGTTATCTGTGGTGATGGCTCTTGGGTTTTACATTCTAATTTTTCATTTTTCTCCTTGACTATATCTAAATAAGATATTAAAGAATATGCCCTTGGGGACTTATTCTATTTAGTTTATTTTCTACCAATAGAAGTTTGGATCCCCAAATGGGGTTACTAAATAAAACATAAGACTGAATTTGAATTTTGATAACCCACAAATATTTTAGCATATTTCATATATTATAGGGGACATAGTAATACTAAGAAAAAATTGCTGTTTATCTGAAATTTAAATTTAACTGGGCAACCTGTCTAAAGGAATTCAAATTTCAAATTCCATTTAGTTTAGGGTGCAGGTACAAGTCTCTTAAAAATATGTTTATATATATGTGATTCCAATCATTTTCCAATGTCTAAGAACTCCCCCTCCCTATTGTAAGATGCTTTTCTGTTTAGATTTAACTCATTATTTTATTTTTATTTTTTAAGATTATTTATTTATACAAGCACTGGGTACAGTCAGAAGTGTGGGAGGGTGAGAGAATTCACCAGAGCTGGAGTGGGGAACAGAACAGGCAGACTGACGAAATACACTGCTGAGGGGAGCAGTGGGCATGGCAGGAGAGGTTTGTCACACCATGTGGGCCCCTCACCGGTGGCCGGAGATTGAACAGGTGCTGCACAGGCTGCGGGCAGCTTTGCAGCCCAGCACTCAACCGCTGTGCCACCAGGGGAGGCCCTAACTCATTATTTTAAACTTGGCAGAATTCTTTGGGAAGATCCCACTCTGAATTTCCTTTCTCTTAGATGTTTTGTTCAATTGGAGGGATTTACCTTGTGCCATGTTAACCACTTCTGAGTTTTAACAACAGGTTTTAGCTGCCTCCCTCTAAATTCACCTTTGCCACAATGCTGAGTGTTAATTGCCCTCTATCATTAAAATATAGCAATATTATATTTTACTGGGGAAAATCAAATGAAATCATATATTCCTTCCTTACTAGTAATCGAACTGACCAATTCCATTTTTTTTTTTATTTTAAGGGTGGGGAAGGGTAGAGGGATGCGGGGATCAGCCACCAGTCTGAGAAAACTTTTTTTTTTTGAATCATATCTTTAAGTACCCTATCAACTGCACTCCAAATATACTGTAACTTTCCACTTCCCAAATTACATACTTAAACCTAAGCTTATTCAGTACATAACTGTCTTCAAAGAAATCAAGAGGCAACAATTATACAAAATGTTTCTCATGATGGAAAGTTGACTTCTATGGGTCCAGTCAACAAAAATCACCCTCTCCAGCGCCCAGTCCAAAGTCAATGGTGCATATATTGGTACATTTGTTTCAACAGTGCATGACTTACATGTTCAAATTCCTTAATTAGTCACCTTTGCTAGGTTATACTGATAGATGACAAAATTTTAGTATCTTACTGCAACTAAAGTTACATATTTATGTATATAAAAATGTCAAATCTATTTATATGGATATACTTAATATTTTATGTTTATATATATATATGTAGATTATGAATATTTTAGTAATTTTTGTTATATTTATAGCTAATGATTTCATATTTTTATACTATTATAAAAGCGCTATTATGTCCATGTATTTTTTAAAATTCAAATTCTAAGTGTTTATTGCTGATATATAGGGAAAAAATTGTTCGGTATAAATCAAATTTGTATACTGTCACTTTATTATATTTGCTTATTACTTCCAGGAATTTATTGGCAATTTCTTTGAGATTTTCTACAATGATAATCGTGTTATTTTAATATAGAGTTTTATCAATTTTTTTTCAAGTCTGCATGCCTTTCACTTTTATTCTTGTCTTACTGCACTACCTAAGATGTCTAGTTCCATGTTGAGTAGCAATAGTGAAAGAATGAATCCTTGCCATATTTGAGATTTAAGGCAGAAAAAATTCACTTTCTCAATAATAAGTATGATGTTAGCTACAAGTTTTCTGTAGGTTTTTAATATAAAGCTGAGGAAATCCTATTTCTAGTTTGCTGATAATTTTTTATTGTAAGTAGGTTTTGAATGCCACAACTTTTTTCTGACATAACTGATACAATATAGGATTTTTCTTCTTTTTCCTATTGATTGAGTGATTTTTTGGATATTGGACCAGCATTGCATACCTGTAATAAATGTCACATGCTTGTGGTATATAAATTTTTATTGACCTCTATTTGTTACTATTTTTTATGAAAATTGTTAAATCTATATTCATGAGAGATATTATTCTCTACTGTTTTTTTCTTGTGCTATCTTTATCTGGTTTGGGTATGAGAATAATGCTGAACTCATAGAATAAATAGAAAGTGTTTTCTATAACTTTTACTCCCTGGGAGAAAGATGGAGAGTCTGTTACTGATTTCAGATGCTCACTTTTTTCCAGTGTATCATCTAGTGCATGAATTGTCCTCTCAGCACTGCTTTCACTGCATCCCACAATTTGATAAGCTGCATTTTCATTTCACTTAGTTCAAAATAGATTTTTTTTTTAATTTCTTGAGTTTTTCTTTGATTCATACATCACTGATAATTGTATTATTTATAAATATTTGGATATTTTCCAACCCTATTTCTATTATTTATTTCTAGTTTGACTATATTATGACATGCTTTGCATGATTTTTATTCTTTTAAGATCTAAAGAAGTATTTTATGGCTCAGAATGTTCCATGTGAGCTTCAGAAGACTATGTAGTCTATTGTATTGTGATTGAATATTCTATAAATATCATTTGAATAAATTTGGCTGACACTGCTGTTCTGGTCATCTATTACTTTACTA
The DNA here is from genome assembly GCF_014898055.3 of Talpa occidentalis. Taxonomy (NCBI): domain Eukaryota; kingdom Metazoa; phylum Chordata; class Mammalia; order Eulipotyphla; family Talpidae; genus Talpa; species Talpa occidentalis. The sequence goes on from NW_023605234.1 coordinate 17,637, forward strand.
TTTGTGTTTATCAGTCACTTAGAGAGAGACAGTAAAGTATTCAATTGTAACAGCATATTTGTCTATTTCTCCTTGCAGTTCTGTTGGGTTTTATATGTATTTTGAGACTTTATTGTAAGATGCATATATATTTCAGATTATTATTTCTTCTCAGATAATTGACTCTGAGTTAGCAAAGCTATAATAAATATTTTTCTGAAGTTGTGCTTCTGAAATTGCTAGAAATTACAATTTTCTTTAGATATTTGTTATAATCATATAGATTGGGACATATGCAACTAGAGAAAGGAATTAGGGTAGAAGAAGAAAAGGTTATACCATTAGAGAAACACAAAAATTAAGTTATTGATTAAACTACATCTTATTCTATTTATTTATGATGCTAGTGTAGTTATTGTTCTCACCAACCAATAAACTCCTCTTTCAGGCAGTGATTATATCATAGTCACATATTTTCCATATTGTCCTCTAAATTTCATATTATACAATATTAATAATAAATTTATTTTCATATCAGTTTAATTGCTTACTAGTTATTTTGCATAATTTAGTTAGTATAGTGTCTTTATTAGACCTAAGTGTGTTGATTCAATTTTTGAAAAAAAAATCCCAACAATTAGGGATAAATAAAGCAATTTTCTGGTATGAATGAGAATGTTCATGCTAAAGAACAGCAAGAACTAAATGTAAGACAAAAACAAAATTCTTTTAAAGCTTCTATAAATTTAGACTTTGTTCTGCAGAAAGCATTAAGGTAAGTGGTATCTTCATGAATCCAGGTTCTTCAGTTATTAAAATACTGGTAATATGTAGGGGAATGAAGAGTAACACAGTTGGATTGTACTATCCCAATTCAGTATGTTGATGAAATTAGAGTTAACTTTTCACTAATATTCAGTATAGACATACACAAATTTCAAATGGCTATTTGGTTTACATGCATCTTAAGATTTGCTAATGAAAATTAAATGAAATTAACAATAAAATATCCTATTAATTCTTATCACTTTACCATCAGTGGAAGTACAGCAAATAAGTACAATGACTGAAAAAAATCTGCAAAATCAAATATTTCAATGAAAATATGCTTTCACGAAAACCTCCCTAATTATGATTTTATGTCAGTAAATTGTAAGTCACTAACAAAGGGACTTTAAAAAATTGTGCAATTTTGTGTATTAAAACAAATCTAAATTTACTTATCAGAGTCAATTCTAGATCTCATATCTGAAAACAAAGATCTACATGAAGTTCTAATTTTGTCTAGGTCAATCTTCAAGTTGAATGGGTGTTACTATCGTACAAGAGAGTGCAAAAAGATATTAGGCATTTTGAAATATCAAGATCCATTACTTTTCAAAAAGCAGCATATGCAGACTGGGTTTGTTTATGCTCTACCAATTGAGATAGCCAATTTCCTTGAATATTACATCTTGGATTGTCACTAATAGAATGACCTCACCCTGAAAGAATGGTAAATAGTGGGAATGACTCCAGTCTAAGACACAGGAAATCTGAGTTACCAATTATATATATATGGGTCTTTGGGTAAGACTTTAAGCTTATCTCTGTTTATCTTAGTGGAGACAATGGATTAAATAGAAAAATAGTAATGCCTAGGGATTTTGGTCTCTATATTTCACACACAAATAGAAATTGAGTAACCAAATCCTGGGAGAGTACTAAACATCTTCAAAAACATGGCATGTGAAGTATCCCAGAGAAACTTTAATTATACAAGTAATAAATGCCTAGTGGCCTAGATTCCCCATTGTCAAAGCAATGATTAAATTAAAAATATCCCTGAACATTAACCACACAACTAAAATAACATTTGAGTAGTTGTTTCTCACATTCAGCTCTAAAATATGCCAAATTTGTGTTTATAAACAATCTTCATTAAGTCTGACAGGCACTGCTGATCTGAGTTAAGTCTCTAATTCTGGGCATCTAAGGCCTCTGTCCTCTCTTTCCTCATCTCTTATTGTTTTCATGATGAGACGAATTAAAATTCTTATTTGTTATGCATTTGGTGTACTACTGCTCTTCCTGCTCATCTGCGCTTATAAGATTTTACTCTGCTTGCATAAGTGTTCGTGAGTCCTCAGTTTTGAACAGCTGTGAAGAAGTGTGGTTAACTATTTGTAAACACCACCCAACAATCCTTGACAGTAATGGCAATCTTGCTGAATACTGATGTGCTATTTTATTGGGAGTGATAATGAGATTGTCTAGTCCAGAGGTCTGGTTTTTATACCAACACTGAACATTATCATTTAGTTGTGTGATATAAAATAATTAATTAGGCACTTTTTGGGAAACCACAGCCACAGAGGGAAAAAATAGAATGTATGACTATGGCCTTTATTGAGATAATTCAAACTCATACCATCTCTTAGTTTTTAACTATCTGCTTTGACTGGATTGGAGAAAAAAATACAGAATTTTATATTATGAACTGTTTCCTCTTTGTAAGAGTAAAATGTTATTTAATTATAAAGTAAATTGTAATTCATGTATTTATGATAAAAATATAATCATTATTAAGAGGATATACATTAAGAAGACCCGAACAGTTTTCTTATCTGGTCACTGAACTTAGAAATAATGATTGCTTTTATTGTACCAATTACAGTGTATTCTAAGGAGACTATTAGTAATGGGGGCTGGTTAAGAACACAATCATTATTGAAAAGCAGCTTGGTACTTACTAGGACATGTAAATAGTTGTTAAATAAATGCATATAAAGTTATGAAGGCTTCCACTTTTCCTGAGAGCTTGTAGCTTACTAAGTTGCAAGATGCAAATACAATGTTTTCTCATTACAATTCAAGGCCTGTGCTGCTCCCATCTTTATGTATGCAACTTTATATACCACAATCTTTCTTTATTTTAGTAAAATTATTTTGTAGGTTTCTATATATACTTTGTGCATTTTTTTTTTATTGAGTATGCACAATGCTGAAGTATTTACAAGTTGTTGCTCTTAAGACTGAGACATATTTTTAAATTTTATTCTTCAACTGGTTATGGTTGTAATGGCAAGAATAAAAATAAATTAGAAAGTCATTTATATTAGACTCTCTAATTTATTCAAACATTTTTGAATACCTCCAAGGAACCATGCTGGGCATTAGGGTAAGTGGTGTGAAAAACAGAGAATCTGTGTTCAGGGAGCTTATTGTCTACATGGCTCAATAACCCTGTCTTGAGAGTTTCCCTGGTGGCCTAGGGGTTAAGTTTCAGCCCTGCCACCTTGGTGGCCTGAGTTAAATTACTGGCCAGGGGAGCTAACCCACACGCCTGTTCTGCTCCCCACTCTGTCTCTGCCTCCCTCCCCTACACTTCTAGCCTACACCCCAGTTCCTCTATGCAAAAATAAGGAAATAATCCTGTGTTGAGGAAGGTCAGAATGGAGTATTTCTATTTGAGACTGTTTACAATATACCATCATTCTACAGCACTCTTTTATTTCTAAATGTCTCACTAGTAAAGGCACTGACAGTCTTTTCCTCGACTATCTTTTCATTTAAGTTTGTACAGTGAATATACTTGAAAGATAGAGATTATGTCTTTCTCCAGAGCAATGCTGCTTACATTTTAGGACTATGTCTTTGTCTCCCTTGGCCACAAAGACAGACACTCTGACCTATATGAAAATCAGAGTCTCATAGCTCAGGCTGGTGCTCCTGGAGTGCAATGCCCTGCCTGGGCAGGTGTCACCACATCACATTTTCATCACCATGTGGAAAGCAGAGCTCTGAGAAGTGGTACAAATACTAAAACTCTGCTATTGATGTTGTAAGAAGGTGATCCCCAGGGCAAAGGGAAGTTCCAGGTTCCCTGCCCCACCCAAGGAAGGATGGAGCTGAGCTGGGAGAAGAAGCTAGAGAGAAGCAAGGAAGCAGGATGGAGAGCCAGAAGGACACCTGGAGGAGGCACATGGAGCAGAATCTGTGCTTGTTTCTTGGTCTTGGACTGATTGAACAGATGTGGGCGACTGACTGTGGGGATGTTAACAAAGGCAGCTTTTGTCTTGATTTTGCTCCTTCTGTCTCAGACATGCTGGGCCCCTTCTGCCACTTTGTCGTGGGTCCCTGCCAGAAGGTGCCTTTGGCTTGTGGCAGGCTTTCAGGCCTCAGTGGCCTTGCTTTGGGTCAACGCTGTTTTTTGGGCATTCACCCATAAGAGAATGAGTAACTTCGTGTGCTGGATTTGGAAACTATACTCTTTGTCTTTTCTTTGTTGCACATGGATTGTATTAAAGTCCCTTTCCATTAAAGGTCTTATATGTTTGTCTTGATATAGTGGATGGCAGAACCTATTTAGGAAGGGTAGGTTCAGGAATCCCGCGGTTCTCCACTCCCTGCCCAGTAACACTGTTACCATGAGAAATAAAGATTTTTGCTCCCAATGCAGAAATCTTACCACTTCTGTTAGCATTTATGAAACAGTAACAGGCTAAAATATTTACAAGTAGAGTAAAATCTCATATTCTTCATATTTTTTGGCAGAGACCTGAAGTCAAAGTAGGACACAGGCAAGCCATAGTAGGACAGGGTTGGGGATGTAAAAAGGACATTGCAAGTAAAGGACCACCACATTCACAGGCCTGGTTCATTTATTATTGCAGAAGCCAGCCTGGGGTGGAATGGATGGGAAAGACTCGAAACTGAACTGGTGATCAGAGTTTTCTTTATTGAATGCTATGTCCCAAGCTCTTTCCTCAGCACTTATATAATGTATCTAATTTAATATTCAACAATCTATCACATAGACATAATTGCCCTTCCCAATTTATAGATGAAAAAATGAAACAGAGAAAGGAAAAGTAACTTGAAGTAACTTGTGCAAGTTCATACAGTTACAGGTGGAATCAGGATTCAAACCCACACTGATTGACTCTAGTCCCCACTGGCCCGAGTCTATAACCCACACTGGTCTACATATACCAGCTACATGTAGCTCCCCAGGGGCCTGGGCTGAGGGCATATCATGAAGGACTTTGTAAAGCACACCAAGTATGGTGGGCTTTATGCCAACGAAAATGAATAATCATGAAAAGGCAGGGAAATAAGCTGATGAATGCTAAAGCGTATGATCTGGAAAAGGACAAAATCAGAGGACACTGAAGGACTGTCGCAGAAGTTGAGGTTAAAGAATATGATGGGGAAAACTGTCAAAAAACAAACTGATCACTTTTACAAGTATATATTTTTTAATCTGTGCTGCCAAGGACAATGTCTGGTGAGCAAGAGGAACTCAAAAACTACATTTCAAATGAATTAGTAAATCTTGTCACCATTATGAAGCTTTTTTCTATTTCTAATAATTTTATAATTAATTTTTATTTTTAAAAATAATCATAGGACCTCCCTGGTGGCACAGGTGGTTGAGCGCTGCACTGTGAAGCTGTCTGTAGCCTCTGCAGTGCAGGTTCAATCCTGGCCAGCTTGCGAGAATCCCACATGGCAGGGCAGATCTCTCCTGTCTTGCCCACTGCTCCCCTCAGCAGTGTATTTTGTCAGTCTGCCTGTTCTGTTCCCCACTCTGTCTCTGGTGAATCCTCTCACCCTTCCGTGTATCTGGCCTGTACCCTAGTTCTTGTATAAAAATAAATAAATCTTTAAATAAACAAACAAACAAATAAATAAATAAATGAAAATAATCATATCTTCTCATCATTTTATCTTGTCTCATGTCTCCATCATTTCTTTTATTTGTTTCTAGCATTGTTGTACTGCTAGAACGTATAAAAGAACATTCAAAAACAATATTCGTTTATTTTTTAACATAAATTTAAAGATGTCACTTCTAGAAAATGAATTACTAAACTTTCTCTGTTAGGAATCAAGATTTCTCTGTAAATCTGCTAAGTAGCAGATTTATTTGACATTGAGAGCCATACTACCTCTGTTGCAAGAGCACAAATCTCCTATTTTAGTGAGAAAGCAACCATCTATGTAGATAATATACCAATGAGAGAGCAGGTATATGTTTCAACAAAATGTTACTAGCATGCTCCTCTAAAATACATCTCTGACTTATCATGTTGTCTCTTCTTTACATTATTTATCCCAACATTTTATTCATCAATTTAACAAATATTTGTTGGGGGCCTCCCCGGTGGCACAGCAGGCTGAGCACAGCGCTATGAAGCTGTCCACAGCCTCTGCAGCACTGGTTCGATTCCCGGCAGCCAGGAAGAATCCCACATGATACAGCAGACCTCTCCTGTTGCACCCACTGTTCCCCTCAGCAGTTCTTTTGATCTGTCTGCCTGTTCAGCTCCTCACTCTGTCTTTGGTGACTCCTCTCACCCTCCCACACCTCTGGTCTGTACCCCAGCTATTGTATAAAAAAAATCACAAATATTTGTTGAACATATGTAGTGTGCCATTCTGGTGCAAGCATGGATAGGGCAGGCACTGTCAAGTTAGGCAGGTGTGTAAGGAGAGTACTGGATCTCTCGATAGATTTTTCAGTCCCAGAGAAGCCACACCAGGCAGGGTGGCTGGCATGCAAGGAGGCAGGAGGGTGGCCAGAGGACTGGGAGAGGCAGGCAACTGAGCCTCCCAGGTCCCACGAATATTTGTGCTTTTTCTCTGGTCTCTTTCCAATGTTCTCAGTCTTGTGGTCTCACCTCAGGATGGTCCTCCAGAAGCTATAGTCACAGTCCAATCTCAGACTGACTCTGCCCTTTAATCCCTGATAACTTAATTCACCCTACAGTGAAAATGTTAGCCACTAGGGGCATATTTTGTTTTGGTTCAGTCATCAGAATGGAAATTTAATGACAAGGACCTCATCATGACTCACCCGGTAAGAGCGTGCTGTATCTGTAGGTCTTATGATTCCTATTTCCCTTTAGTCGCACATTAATGTGTTGGGTATGCAGGATATACAGCACAAAAAACACCCTAGGGAGGGGTGAGCAAACTTGCTCAGTGGATCCAGGTTCTGGAAACAAAGCTTCTGAAATCCAGATTCCTACCTTAGAGATAAAATTCACTAAAATATGTATGATAAAGTTAAATAGTCCTGTTAGAGACCAGCTCATGTGCAAGGTTAATAATATCCACCCACTCCTTACTTAGAAAAATTTATCATGGAGGAGAGAAATTCAGTAGGGGATTAGGCATTGATACTAAGACCTAAATAGCTCTGAAGTGGGCACCCATCCTGACCCAACCATTATAGCAATATATGTGTATATTTGGTAAAATACACATAATTATGTGTGTACATGTATGTTAGTGAAATCAGTTCAGCTGTCTTAAACGTAGCTTTGTAGCTGGGTGTAACATATAACTGCCTAACCTTGAAATATAATGAACTCAATGCTGAGTTCAAATAAGCAATTCTTTTGGTCCTTGTTCATCACCACCACCACCACAAGTACACTGCTTAAACTGGGCAAATATTTTTTTTTTATTATACCTTGGTTAACCTGGGGCATTTGTTTTTAAACCCTAGTTTACATTTCACATCTACATTCCTTATTTTTAGTAGCCATAATATACAGCCAGTTCAGAAGCAATAGAATAATATGACTCTTTTCTGACCAGACGTTAAGATTTTTCTTTTATGAAATGGCAATTTAAAAAGTCTACTTGGGTGGAGATGGAAACTCAGGTTCTGATTTAGCTCAGGATTAAATTTCAGAGAAAAGGATTAAGGGGAACTAAAACTTCAGAAAAATATGAAAATTATTGGATATAAAATAATATTATTTTTCTCATATATGAGTTTATATGTGCTGTTTAACCACCCACCCTACACTAGTAACACTTAGTTTCTATTACAACTTAGGTTCTAACTAATGCCAGCATTGAGCAGATTAACAAGAGTCTGCTGATTCTATTGCAACACCAGAAGGTATAAAACCCTGACTGTGATAAACACTAGCAAGAAAATTACCAAACCTCCACTTCCATTATCTAGCACATGATCCTTGTTAGGTAAATTGTTGATATCTGTTGGCATCTCTGTTAGTTTGTAGGATATTGACACAAATATCTTTGATTACCATTGATTTAAGACCATTAGTATTCAACCAAACATATTTAGTATGGTCAATTCTTACCTTTAAGCAATTTATTGAATTAAATCATTTTGGAAATCAAAATTCCAATTTGGAAATCAATTTCCTTCCTTCAATTAGAGTTTTATAGCTCTGAAGTAGGGAATACCCTCAAGGGAAAGAAATATAAGTAGGATATACTTAGGTCAATGGTTTTTATTGAACTCAACAGGCAGTAATGAAAAAATTCTTCCAACTCATTGCCTTCCCACAAGAACATGTGAATAAGTTGCTCCACTGATGGACTTCTCAAGGTAACTGAAAACACACACATCACAAAATACTGCAAGGTGAATGTGCTAGGACTTGTGTTGAGGGCTTGGAGAAGAAGCAAGCTACCTCACTCTAAAGCACCACTTCCTCCATTCTTCAAGAAAATTTGAAGGCAGAATTTAAAGGCAGCTATGGGTCAGTAACAATGTCAAGTGATGAAAGTGAGGGTAGCTGCATTCTATTTTGCACAGTTTGGTCTTGCTGAGTTGGTTAAGACCCAGCTAGTCATCTCCATTGCAGAGCAAGATCTGCTCAGCAAGACTTTGCAGATTCTGCAGGTCCTTAAGAGACAGGTTCTGCAGTGTCCAATAATAGCCACTGTAATTAAAGCAACTCCTTGTAGAAGACACATCTGTTATTTGGATGAATTGAGAAGTCTCTAAATCAATTATCTCTGCAAGTTCCCTAAAA
>NW_023605235.1:0-26386 GCF_014898055.3 Talpa occidentalis
CTGCATTGTAAAGACTCAAAGTTCTTGAGGTTAATCTACAAACTCCATACAATACCTATAACTTTTCCCCTTTCTAATTAAATTGAGCTAAAATTTGATATAGTGAAATACACAGATCTTAATTATTATAGCTTATGAGTTTTGACAAAAGTATGCAGCAGTAAAAATAACATGCCTGTTAAGATCATGTGCACCTGGCTCCACCAAGCCAGTGGAGGTCTAAGTGAAGAAAAGAAGACCATCACCAATCCATGGAACAGAGCTCCTGTGCCACAGGACTAAGGAGGATAAAATAAAATGTGATAGTCTGTCCCTCCAAGGGTGAAACTCTAACCCCAGACTTGGAGCCTGGGGCAGACAAAGCCCTCCCATGTTCCTGTTTGTGCCTGTCCAGCATAGAACTAGGAGAGGTAGGGGCATGGGCACATCTCAGCTCATCTACCACAGATGCTCACTGTTCTTGCCAATTTAGATTTTCTTTTTTCCCTGCATTTTAGATTCATTGTATTTTAAAAAAGATTTATTTATTTATGCATACAAGAGCTGGGGAGCAGGCCAGAGATGCGGGGTGAAAAGATTCACCAGAGAGAGAGTGGGGAACAGAACAGGCAGATCTACTGAAATACACTGCTGAGGGGAGCAGGGGATGAGACAAGAGAGGTCTGCTGCGCCATGTAGTTTAGTTCATTGGCCAGGGATTGAACTCATGCTGCAGTGGCTGCAGATAGGTTCACAGTGTTGCGACTTAACCCTTTGCGCCACCAGGGAGGCCCAAGATTACCTATTTTCTTATAGGTAATTAAGAGTTTGTCCATTTTCTCTCTCCAGTTTGGCAATTTTTGTTAGTGTTTCTTAAAGTTTCCTGATCTTTTCTTCTGCCATCTCCAAACTGATGTTAATCTCATCCATTATTGTTTCAGGTATTGTATTTTTTATTTTAGATATTATATTTGTAAGTCTTAAGATCACTGTGATTTTTTTTTTTTGGTATTTTCATAACTTTCCTGAAATTCCTGTGTTTTCATATAGTATGTCCATTTTTTCCTATAAATTCTTTAGCCTATTTATGATAGTAACTTAAAATCCTTGTATGCTAATTCCAATATTTGCTTTGTCTGTTGGTTTCCTTTTATTTCCAGATATTTTTTTTTCTCTTTTTATGAGTCACACTTTTCTGCTTCTTTGCGTATCTGGTTATTTTTATTTTATATTGCACATTTAAATGCTGTATTGTGAAAATTCTAAATTCTGTTATCTTCCCCTGATGAGTATTGGGTTTTATTTTAGGAAGCGATAATTTTCTTGTGGGTAATCTTAACACTTTGCAAACTTGTTTCTCACATTTGTTGGGCAAATTACATTTTATTTTTGTCCTTAGTCCTGGTCTCATAATGGACTCTTAAATATATAGCCCTGGAATGTGGTCATTATTTAAGGCATGATGCTTCTGGACTATCAAAGGAATGCAAAAGATGTTTTAACTTCAAATTTTATCTCACCAGCACCAGGAAATTGCTGAAGTCTCTGCTCAGCTCTTTCATCCATCCAGCTGTTGTTTTCTGCTATGTTCCTTGGAGATTTGCCCTGCGCATTTGCAGTTGAAGAGTCAGCCAAGGTTTTGAGAAGATTTTGTACATAATTTTAGGGCTCCACACCCCCCTCCTCCACCCATTACTCCTAATCTTCTGGGATTTCCCTGTCCCCTTCCATTTCCAGTGGCACTGACAATCCTATTCTTAGCCTCTAAATCTTTAGTCCAGTAATTTTGTGTTCTGCAGACCGGTGAATATCTACAGGTGGGAAGTCAGTTAATTGTGGATTGTAATCAGAGGAATGTGATTTGTACCTGCCTTTTGTTCTTCTTCAGTGCCTTGAAGCAGATACATAAACAGAGTTTGTAATTATTTTCAGTAAGAGATCTGGTCTGATACAAACTACTCTGCCATTTCTTCAAGACTTTATATTTTTTAAACATAAATGAGGTTATGCAAATACAGTGTATTTTATAACACATTTAATTGAACAATATATTTTAGATAATATTCTATGTCAGTATATATTAATTAACCTAAATTTCTTTTGCCTGACATACAGTGCTCCAAATATTCAACTATAACACTGTATAATAAGGGTAAACTGTTAAATGGGACAAAGGTTATGAATCAGAACTCTTTCGATACTCTCTTGGAAGATATTAAACTACTGTATTTTGAAAAATAAATGAGAGGAGATGAATTACATTTGAGTCTGCAGTATCACAAATTTAAATAATCTTCTATTAATGTGCATTTTGGTTGTTTCCACTTTTCCTTAACTCAAGCAATGATGTAACAAACACCCTTGTACTTTAATTTTTGGTTTTTCCTATAGAATTATTAACCTAGGAGTCAGACTGCTGACTCAAAGTCAATCCACATTTAAAATTTTAATATATAATGATTAATTACTCTACAATAAAGGGTATATAAATATACTCTCCAACAGTATCTGAGAGAGCCTATATCTGCACAATTTTAAAAACATTGTATATCTTCTATCTTATAAATTTTTCCTTTAAGCACTAGCCATGCTCATGGGATCTCATGAAACTAATCAGTCATCTTTTGCTGTTTTCAGTCTTGTTTCTGAGCTATTATTGTCCCTTCCAATTTACCAACATTGTGTCTCAGAATTGTCCTTTGAATAGGACAATCATTGCTCTCTTCTGGGCTCATAAAGCAATTTTGATTCTACTTCCAAGTGTGCTTTTTTTGACTGTACTGGTAAAACATCATTTCTTGCTCAACCTAGACCAGGGCTTTAATCCTTAGTGTTGCTTCTCATGACTATTTACCCTAGTCCTTTGATATTGCTTCATTTACTTCACAAATTACCTCAATCTCACAAAACTAAAATAGACAGTTTGTCTTTACAGATTAAGGTCACTACAATTTCACATGAACCATATATCTGTAATAATTGGTTCAAAAATATTTTATCAGCAACAAATATTTAATGCGCTTCCAAAATTACTGCTGTAGCTTCCTTACTTTCCTTACTTTCCTTACTTTTAAAAAGAGAGCAAATTAAAAGTTGAAACAGTTTTTTAGTATACGTGAAAGAAAATCAAGTGCACCTTAAAGGTAGAACATTAACCAACCCACTTATTCTGAATTTTCACTAACTGACATAAAAGGATTTTTAAAAAGAAATAAACCCAAGAAGAAAAAAAAGAATGGAGAGGAAATAACTACAAAATGCTACAAATTATAAAGCAGAAAAAGGAAAGACAACTGAGCTTGCAGGCTTAGGAAAGCTAAGCCCTACATGAACAAGCTAAGTAGTAGTGTATTTCCCAATAGAACCCTAATGTCTCAAGAATTAGAAACATCAGGGGCAATGACTTAGGGATGAAGAGGCAGACAGATATCTAAGGAACACCCAAACCCTCCAAATTCTTCTCCTTATTATGTGTTACTTGGTGACTCTCTCTCCTACCTCAACAGAAAATAGAGATTTATACTCTGGAGAGAATAAAATCAAGTCTCTGAGGTGGCAACACATGGTATAGTTGAGGGTAGTAACCATTTTGAAATTAAGAGCATTAAATACTGAATATTGAGACCTACTCCAATAGCATCTGGTCCTCTTCCATCATTTGGTTCACAAAATACTGTGCAGGATATTAAAACATTTTTCTCTGAGAAACATCTAACATGCAAAAAGGAGATACCTAAAGGTACTGTCATTTGACTTATCCAATTTAACATCCCAATTCAACCACCCTACAAGAGATCTGGTGGTCTTCAAGGCCTATCCACAATGCAGAATTACCACTAGGCTTTCTAGTGCTCCAATTTTAAATAGGAATGAACAGTCAAGGATCACCAGATATTTGAAGAAAATCTCAAACATGAAAGAAATTAAAAACAAAGGTTAAAGTAATTTGGAGAAAACAAAAATTGGATAAGAAAATGAAATCTATCAAGAGAGCTAAGAGAATATATTGTAAACATGAAGCAACAGGATGTTATTTGAAAAGGAGCCATCATAAAATAAAGGTTTTGGAAATTTTTAAATGTAGCATAAATTAAACCCCTCCCCAAAAGATTGGAAAAAAATGTGATAAAATCTTCAAAGGACAACAATATGACAGAAAATAGGAGAGAGCAGGTAAGAAAATTTAGAATGAAGTCAGGAAATCCAGTATTTAAACTACAGAGAAGGGGTCAGGGGATGGTAATCAAAGAAAATGGAGATGAAATCACCACAGAAAAAAGTCAAGAAAAATTCTTAGAACTGAAGACCACTTTCAGATATAAAGGGCCCATCAAGTGTCTAACCAAATGAATAAAATATATTAGCCAAAACACATCATTGTTTTAAATTTAAAATATTGGTGTTGAAGAGAGAAAATTCTAAAAGTTTCTAGAGAGTAAAAAAACTAGTTAGATTTTGCCAGAAAATCCAAACAGCATCAATCATCTCAATAGTAACCTTGGAAACTAGAAAATAATCTGTAGGAAAATGAATTTTATACCTAGTAAAACTATCAAAAATTCAAATTAGTAAAAATAAAATTCATAATTTAAATAGTGTAAATCCTTTCCACAGACATGCAAATTCTTAAAAAATAAACCCATTATGCATTGTTCTCAGGATGCAACTGGAGTAGCCACTCCACCAAAACAAAGAAGTGAAATAAGAAAGAGAAAGACATGTGACCCAGGACGAAGGGACTCAGTATGAGAAAGAGAGAGAGATGAAAGAAATTCCCAGCAGATTGTTGAAGGAAATCTCAGGATAATAGTCATGCAAATTTCTAAAGGTCTAGTCTTTTTGGAACAAGTCAGAAGACTGGGGATGGATATAAAATGATCAAATTGAAACTTATAGCATATCTACTGTGTATGAACATGTTTGAAAGAACATTACTCCTAAGGGATAGTTTAAGGGTAAACTTGTGATAAATATAAAGAAAATAAAGAAATAAACAAAATGAATTATAACTCTAGATAAAACCAAAAGCTCTGTAAGTAAAAGTTATCATAGTCCAAATTTATATTATCACATTAATATTGAACCAACCAAAATAATGGTACAAATATTGAAAGAATGAAAAATAGGAAGTGTGTGTGTGTGTATTTGGGGTTAGGGTAGTAGTACAGGAAAGTGAGATGACTCCAAACTGTCTCCACAGTGAGAATGCTATAAATAATAAGCAAAACTTGAAAAATCAATGACTCAGCAATTCCATACCTATGCATGTACCCAAGAGAATTGAAAACAAATATCCACAAAAAAAATATGTATACAAAAGTCAGTGCCAGCTTCATTCACAATAACTAAAATGCATATACAACCCAAATGTCCATCAATGGATGGACAAAACATAGAATATCCATATGAAGGAATCAGTCAAATATAAAAAGGAATAAAGTACTGATGTATGCTACAACATGGATAAATTCTGAAACATTAATCTAAGTGAAAGAAACAGACATAAAATTTCATGTATTGTATGATTTCATTTTTTGAAATGTCCATAATAAGCAAATCCATAGCAACAGTAAGTAGATTAGTGGTTTCCAGAGCTGGGGACTGAGAGAGCAGGAATTTAATGTGTATCAGGCTTCTTTGGAGAGACGTATTCTAAAATTTGATAGTGGTGATGGCTGTATAGCTTTATGAATACAATTTTTTAAAAAATTACTGAATTGCACAATTATTTAAAGGATGAATCTTACTGTACATAAATTATATCTTAATATAACTGTCATAAATGAAGCCAGGTAAAAAGATCTGGAAGTTTGTATTAATGCTCTAAGCTGGCAGCATTGACTGATTTTAGTAAAGTCTGGGCCATGGTGGTTGTTTCTTTGATATGGCAGTTTCTCCATCCATGTTCTGGCACATTCACTGTACTCAAAACAAAGGACACAAGCTGCGCTGGGCAAGATGCTGTTTGTGTGTTGTCAGCATGGTCGCCTTGTTGCTTTGCTTGGCCCTTCAAATATAGAATTTTTTGAAGTAATGAGTAAATGAAACAGACTTAAAAGCTAAATCTTATAGGAAAATTTAATATTATAAGACATTTCCTCTTAAAATATTGGTGTCCTGGGATTCAGGGCCCAGCACAGAGTATATTGCCTGAGTAAGGTAAAGAGCCAGGGCACAAGAAAAGCCCATCAAATTTACAGATTTTCAGGTCACAAGGCATTGCACATCATGCCAACTACTTTCTTTGCAATTCTAAAGTAGTTGCTCAATATATATATTTTAAAAATTTTTGGTTTTTTATTGTTATTTTTATTGAGGCAACATTGGTTTACAATGCTGTATATGATTTAGGTGAATAGGCTCATACCTTCTCACATTCATGTCACCACACAACACCCACCACCAAAGCATCCATAGTTTCTACCCTAGGCCACTGGGCCCACACACTTTCTCTCTGTTCCCACCCCTGCCCTACCTCCCCCTCTAGTATTGGCTAACACCTACAAAATGAGATAATCTTGATAGCCTCTACCTTGACATCTTTGGCTGCAGTTCACAGAACCAAGGCACATTCCTGAGAGGTGGCATCTGGAAGATAAATATCCCAGAGCCAAATAGATTAAGCCACCAAAATGGAAGGCTTGCAGATGAGAAAGTCAGGATCAGGCCTGAGGGAGGGAGGCAGACTGGGGAACTAAGTGTGCTCACAGAAACCACCTGGTGAGATTGGGCTTCCTTTCGTGTGCTCACATAGCTTGCACAACTTTTCCTTCTCATCATTGGGTTGTAAGTTCCATGAGGAAGGGATCTATGCTTGTTTTGCTCATGATGTTATCCCTCACCAGTACTTGGCACACAAGGAGTTGCTACAAAAAAACTGCTAAGTGAATGAATGAATCAATCAGGCAAGAGCAGGGAAGAGCAAGTGAGATGTAGAGCTTGGAGATTTTTCCTGATTAAAAAGAAAAGGAAATCATGGCGTCTTGTTGTGGGACATGGAGGGAAGAGGTGCCAGCTGTGCCTGGAGGCCCCCTGCAGTGAAGCACTCACAGTGAATCTTAAGTAGCGGGCTCTTCGTGCTGAACAAGACATGCGTGTCCAGGAGGCTGCCATGGTTAGAGATTTGCTTAGTTCCCAGACTATATGGCTGGGAAGAAAAGTCATTTGGAGCCCAAATTTCAGGTTGACCAATGGTAACCTCATATAATGTTTACGGAAATAAACTAATTCAGATCATAGGTCATTTCCCAATCCTGCAGATGATTTAAGGAGATTAGCTGCCTGGAAAGCAGGTGCAGATGCAGTCATCTATAAAGGGCAGGATTAGCCTCAGAGGGCAGAGTAGGCTAATCACATTTCACTTTGAAAATAGTTCTGGAGTCTACTATGGGGACAGAAGGAAGGCTTTGGGACTGGGAGAGAGAGCACTGAAGATCATTTGGTGATGTCAAGGAATTCAGATTTTATTTGGCTAATGAAGTCAGAAGACTCCCCTGGAACACTTAGATCCTAAGGCCACTCCTCAACACTGTCTCCATAATTGTGGAAGAAAGCAAACTTAAACTATTTATCTAAAATCAGTGTTGCTAGGCATGTCAGGATGGGACTTGTATCTTCTTGCCTAGAGAAAGGGGACAAGCCACGTTTTTCCCATGCAAAAGGCTATCAAGAGGGGTTATGAATAGAACGCTTTTCCTTCAGCCAACAAGACAAATAGCCTATTCAAAAACCCATGCCAGGCCCATCCACAGTCTGTCTCAGCTGGGGATTATCTGGGCTTTTGATAAAATCCCATGGGGCACTAACTGTGACCTTACTCTGCTGGGCTATTTCACATGACTTTAAGGCTGGTAGCAGGCAGGAGCTATTACAGATCATCTATTCACCACTCACTCATTCTCTGTAATAAAGAGGGGAGAGAGGTGCTGACACCAAACATCTACAAGATGGGCTCAAGGCATTTTGTTGTGAAGCCAGCACAACTATTTGGAAGCCCTCAGCACTACCTTGGGGCTTCATAAAAACCAACTCAGATAGGCTTGCATTCTAATTTTGGCATTGCTATGTATTTTGGTGAATGACCCTCTTTGGGTCAGTTAACTTCCTGGTATTAATTTTCTGAACTGAAAAGTAAGGGAAATAAGGCTATAATCCTAAGGTTGTCAGACAATTAAAAAACACAACACACTTGAAATCACCTTCCATATGCCTGGCTCATAATCAATGCTCTATCTATGCTGTGCCCTCTCCCTGTCTCCCCTCCTTGCTATGTTTATCCTACAAGAATATGGCATGCCTGCAGAATGAGTCATTGAAGATGGGGCAGGAATTTAGATATGTTCTAGCAGTGATGATACCAGGATGCAGTTTCTGTACAGTCTATAACCAGGGTTGGGTGGGGGCATCACCCTAGATTACCTGTTCTGAAAGAACTCTTTCTGTGCTGACACCTCTAGTGAGAACTCCTAACTGGAGCCTAGAATATTCTGCGTCAGCTTGTGCTGCTATCCCCAGCGTGCAGCTGAGCTTTAAGGATGTGGAACAGTGTAAGGACACTGGAGACCAGTGTTTGTTGATAGACTCAGTAAATACTGAAAAGCTGAGTACAAGAGACTCCATCCATTCAATATTTCTTTAGCATTTGTTCTGTGCCTGACACTCTTTCAAGCACTTCACAAATATCTCACTAATTCCTCCTGTGAAGTTGATATTAATATCCTTACATGAGAAATGATAAAACTGAAGCATTGCCTGAGAAATGTGCACAAGACCTTTTTTGACTCAATGACAGTAGCACTTATAGTCCTTCATTGCTTGTCTATTGGTGAAGGGTAAGCACATGATAACCATTTGTCTATTGTCCATTCATTCACTGAGCTTTTCATTAATCATAGTGTCTGCCAGACTTTGTGGTAGGAAGGGTAGGGACTCAAGGTGCTGGTCTGACCTCATGGGGTCTACAACCCAAGGAAGCAAATGCCAAGTAAGCCTCACTTTATCCCTTGATTTGGCAACCAGTAAACTATAGCTGGCTTTGGTCAAGGTTGCTATCATTGTAGTAGAACAGATTCCTTTTTTATATAAAATAAATTACCATTATGGGACACAACACATGGCCTTTGCCCTTAGGAGACCCACACAAAGGAGTCTATCATATGTACTTGCCTAGAAATTCTTAGTTCAGGAGAGAAAATGTGTGTAAGACTAATGTCCCCACACAGCAAGAGCAATTATAAGAGGAAAATACATAGCAATACAGGCTTACATCAAGAAACAAGAGAGAACTCAAAGAAACAAACTAATCTCTCACCTTAAAGAACTGGAAAAACAAAAAAAATTGCAAAAGACATTAGAAAAAAGGAAATAATAAAAATCATAGCAGAAATTAATGCAATAGAAGTTAAAGAAACAATCCAAAAGATCAATGAAACCGAAAGTTGGTTCTTTGAAAAAAGAAACAAAATAGACAAACCTCTAGCCAGGCACATGAAGAAAAAATGGGAGAAAGCACAAATAAATAGGATCATAAATGAAAGAGGAGAAATTATAATACACACAGAAGAAATCAAAAGAATAATCAGAGATTACTATGAACAGTTATATGTAAACAAGTTCAAAAATCTAAAAGAGATGGACAAATTCCTAGAACTATACAATCATCCAAAGCTAAATAATGAAGAAATAGAACATCTAAACAGACCCACTGCAAGCAGTGAAATTGAAACAGTAATCAAAACCTCCCCCAAAACAAAAGCCCAGGATCAGATGGCTTCACAAATGAATTTTACTAAATTCATTTGTGAACTAATTCATTCAGAAATGAACTAGTGCCTATCCTACACAAACCCTTTCAAAAAATTGAGAAGGAAGGAATAGTACCAAATATGTTTTATTAAGCCAACATTTATTAAGCCAAAACTGAACAAGGACAACACAAAAAAGGAAAACTACAGGCCAATCTTTCTAATGAACACTGATGCAAAAATACTCAATAAAACCCTAGTCAACAGAATCCAACAATGCATCAAAAAGGTAATACACTATGACCAAGTGGGATTTATTCCAGGGACACAAGGATTGTTCAACATCTGAAAATCAATTAATGTAATCTAACACATGAACAAAAAGAAAAATAAAAATCATATGATCATATCAATAGATGCTGAGAAAGCATTCCACAGAGTTCAACATCAATTTATGATGAAGGCCCTTGAAATTGTCAGTATAGCAGTAACACACCTTAACATAATAAACACCATATACAACAAACCCATACCCAAAATCATTCTCAATGGTGAAAAGCTGAAAGCCATTCCCTAAGATCTGGAACACGACAAAGATGTCCACTCTCACCACTGCTTTTTAATATAATACTGGAAATCCTAGCCAGAGCTAATAAGACAAGAGAAATCCAAATACAACAAATCCAAATAGGGAAAGAAGAAGTAAAACTATCAATGTTCACAGATGACATGATAATATACATAGAGAACCCTAAAAACGCCACAGAAAAACTAATCAAAATAATCAACCAGTTTAGTAAATTAGCAGGATACTAAATCAACACACAAAAATCAGCAGCCTTCCTATATGCAAACAATCAATATGAAGAAGAATAAATCAAGAAAATCTTCCCTTTCATAACTGAAATAAACAAAAAAAACAAATACCTGCGAATAAACCTAACAAAAATGGTGAAGGACCTATACCAAGAAAACTATAAAACTTTGTTAAAATAAACAGATGACACAAAGAAATGGAAAGACATCCCCTGCTCATGGATTGGAAGAATCAACATTGTCACAATGGCCATCCTACCAAAAGCAATTTACAGATTCAATGCTATCCCAATAAAAATGTCAATGACATTCTTCAAAGAGATAGAACAAATATTGATGAAATTCATATTGAACCACAAAAACCTCAAAGAGAAAAAGCTCTCCTGACCAAAAAGAAGGCAAATGGAGGCATCACACTCCCAGATTTCAAACTATACTACAAAGCCATAATAATTAAAATTGTATGGTACTGGAACAAAATAGACACACAGACTAATGGAATCAAATAGAAAACCCAGAAATAAACCCACATATTTTTGGACAACTAGCCTTTGACAAGGGTGCAAAGAATATGCAATGGAACAAGGACAGTTTGTTCAATAAATGGTACTGGGAAAACTGGACTGCTACATGCAAAAAAATGAAGCTAGACTACGACCTCACACTATGCACAAAAACCAAATCAAAATAGATAAAAGACTTGGACATAAGACCTGAAACCATAAAATATATAGAAGAAAATAAAGGCGAAACAGTACATGACAAAATGCATCAGTAACATCTTTAGAGACACATCCCCCAAAGCAAAGAAAGTGAAGGAAAAGATGAACAGTTGGGACTACAATTCCATCTGCACATCAAATTAAAATGTTTCTGTACAGCAAAGAGACATTAACCAAAACAAAGAGTCACCCTACTGATTGGGAAAAATTTTTGCACACAACACTACTAATAAGGAACCAATCACAAAGATCAACAAACTGCTGAGCAACTCAACAAAAACAAAGTAAACAATCCAGTAAAAATGGGCAGAAGACCTAAAAAGACATTTCTCCAAAGAGGAAATGCAAATGGCCAATAGGTATATGAAAAAATGTTCAACATCAGGGAACACTGTAATCAGGAAAATGCAAATCAAAACCACAATTATATACCACCTTACACCAGCAAGAATGGCACATTAAAAAAAAAAAAAAAAAAAAAAAAAACAGGAAAAAACAAATGTTGGTGAGGATGTAGAGAAAAAGAAACTCTCCTGCACTGCTGGTGGGAATGCAAACTGGTTCAGCCACTATGGAAAGCTGTGTGGAGACTCCTCAAACTACTAAAAATGGAGCTTCCATATGACCCAGCAATTCCACTCCTAGGAATCTACCCAAAGGACATAAAAACATTAGTTCAAAAGGATACCTACACCTCTATGTTTATTGCACTATTTACAATAGGTAAAGTATAGAAACAACCCAAATGCCCAAAAATAGATGACTGGATCAAGAAGATGTGGTATATATACACAATGGAATACTATTCAGCAATCCAAAAAGATAAACTCATGCCCATTCACAGCAACATGGATGGAAATGAAGGGATTATGTTCAGTGAAATAAGCCAGAAAGAAAAAGAAAAATATCAGATGGTTTCACTTACAGGAGGAATGTAGGGGAACCAAATAAGAGACCAGGAAAAAAATAATCATAATAAATTAAAAAGCAAAATTAACAGGCAACTATTAATCAGAGACACTCTGTTGGGGGGGGGGTCAGGAAGAGGGCTCAAACAGGGGAGGAGATATGTTCTTACACAAGGGACTACGGTGATGGTGCATGGGTGAATTGGTAAGGGGGAGTTTATGGGAACTACACCCGAGAGGAGAAAGCATGCAATGTACAAAAAGGAAGAATGACGTAAAATATATATAAAATAAAATTTTAAAAAGAGAAAAAAAAAGACTAATTCCCCAACAAAAACCCAACTGGGTATGTGTTCCCAAACTTCATATGTGAATCACTAATGAAGAATATCTTGTATGAGGTATTAGGTTATTTACTTTTATGTGTACTCTAGAATATATAAATCACACTGCCTCCTTATTTCAAACATACAATTGCTTAAAAAAAAATGTTCATAAAAAGTGAGTTAATTCAAAGAAAATATATTCACTAATGGTGCAGGTGGTACACTGGACATTGAAAATCAACAAAGTGGTATTCAAATGACAAACTTAAGAAGCACACTGTGGTTTTCGCTGGGAACATTACCAGCATTTTGGGTGAGGCAGCGCTTTATTGTGTGGGACTATCCCTTACACCGCAGGATGCCAATATTCTCAGGCCCTGCCCATTACATGACAGTAGTGCCACCTCCCCTCCCCAAATGCATGGTGACAACTTCCCACAAAAAATGCCTCCAAATATTTCCAAATGCCACATGGTAGGGTTCGGAAGCCAGGGGGATGTGGTTCCACCCTGGTTGGGAACTATTGCTAAACTAAAGTTAAAGGCTTTCTAGAGGCCTGACTAGAAAAACAAACAAGTTATTTTTAAAATAGAATGAAGGGAAGATAAAAGTCAAGTTCAATTATCAAGTGGCTTAGTTGGGGAGGCACCAGAGTAAGCAAATGGGAAGACAGCAGAGACACAGAAAGTTCTGGCAAGAGTGGGGACAGACAGAAAAGGCCTGGGGCTATAGACAGATCCTTCCTGGTTTGGGGCTGCTGTTATAGGGCAAGGCCAGATCCTTCCTGCTTGTCTTATAGGTGCCACCTGCCATCTGAAAATGACCAGAGAGATTGCCCACTGTGTGCTGAACAGGCAAGGCAATCTGCTGCTTGAGCTAAATGCAGTATGACACCAAGCCAGGAAGATATTTTGCAAGGACACTAGAATCTCATGATGAAAAAGGTGATGCATTTATCAATCATTAAAGGAGGAAGGGTTTCAGAAAACTGAAGAGTCTTTCCAAATGACCCATCAAGAGCTGCCGCAGTGAGGATGAACTGGGAGGCGATGAGAATACATGCTGTTGTGCACCACTCAGGACATTGTCATACCCTTTAAAAAAATCTTGGCTATTTTTGTTATCTTTGAATCACTACTTCCCAGCACTCACCAAGGTTGTGTGTCCTCTGCCTCAATGAGTCAGAAGAACAAATCTTTCCCAAGATGTTAATAGGTGGTGTCATGGAAAAAACTTCCAATGTCAAATAAGTTTGGGGAGCAATGCTCATGTCTGGGAGATTTACAGTGCACACTGGCACATTAAAGGCTGAAAGAAGATTTCTTGTCTTCTCTTAATAATATAAAAGTTGAATTTCAAACTCCTCACCTGGTTTTAAGGCAACTGACTTGCTCCACTCTATCCAATCAATGTAATTTTCTTGAGAGGCAGAATCATCACAACTGTTCCTAGTACTTATCCATCCTCAATTCTGTACCTCCTACCTCCTACCATATTCCTTTCCTCTAGAACACCCATTTCCAGTCTTCTTCTTACTGTGTATTTCTGTTGAGCTCCAGTGTCATCTGCTAACTACTGTTCCCTGGAGTAAACTTTCTCTTCCCTGAGAATTTTCTCCAAACTTTATCTGTAGAAGGTGTTGCCACATCATTGTGAATATTTTCATGTTGCCTTGAAGTTATCATCTCAGTGTGTGAGATATACAGGCTGTAAGCAAATTTAGTTCTTTTCAACTTCTTGTGGCAGTCCATTACTATACTACGAATTATAAGGGCTTTGTTAAAAAAAAACCAAAATACTGCTATATATCCTGGTGAATGTGCCAATTGGTTCCCTCTCAACTACCAAAAAACGTGTTTCCCATGGTCTTTCTTCTATCAGTTAATAGTGATTCCATCATTCTTTTTGTTTAGGACAAGAATCTTGGTGTTTCATAATTGATTTTTTTCCTGCTTAACATCATAGCCAAGCCATTGGTGAATCCACTTGTTTCTACCTTCGAAATGTATTCAGAACCTGACCACTGCTCACCGCTCCATGACACAGGTTGTGTTCCCCTGGAAGCTGATACTGGAGTGGAGCTAAGTGGCTGGAAGGTTTTTAGGGAATGCTCCTGAGATGGACATTGCCAAAAGAAGAAAACAGACTTAGGCAGAGGGAGAAGTTTGATGTGGTCATAAACAAGGCCTGAGATGATCTCACGAGGAGCTCTGATCTGGGATAGTCATTAGGAGTTTCCTGAGTTGAGGTTGGGGGTTAGGCCTTTCTACTCCCCACCAACACATCAGTGGGTTCAGGTTGCCCCTGGGAAGGGAGAATACCATGGAAGACATGCCTCTCTTCAGCACAGGTAATTCTTGAAGAGGCTGACAGCCCAAGGCCATTAGTTGGAGAACATCCAGCTGAAGGGAAATTGAGCAGCACCTCACACATCCACTACACTTCATCATGACCATCTTGATCTGAACCCCTCATTTTCTTGAGATTAATGCAACAGCCTCTTGACTGGCTCCCTGCTCAACCTCTTAAGACATAAGTTAGAACTATCCTTTGGACATATAGGTTAGATGCTGCCATGCCTCTGCTGAAAACCATCCAGAGGCTCCCATCTCATCCCAGATAAAAGCCACAAAATCAGCACAGTGGCCCATCAGACCCTATACCCTCTGCTCTCTTGGCTCTCAAATCTCAGCACCCATTACTTGCCCTCTTACCCTCGCCCTGCATCACTCTGATATTCTCACTAGACCTTGAAATGCCTGGCAAGTTCTCATTTCAGGCCTTCGCATTTTGCTATGGCCCTCCCCCCACAAATGTTGTCTCAGGCTCAGCACAGGTCCCTGATTCACCTCCCTCAGGTCTCCACTCACCTCACCGTATTGAAGTCTTCTCTGACGGCCTGCTTCGAGTTGCACTGCTCTTCCCTCTAGCTTTCCCTGTCCCTTTGTTACATGCTTTTCTTCACAGGGAAGACATTTTTTTTTTTGAATAGTTGCACAATGTTTTTATTTTTAGGATAAATAAATGTCATTATTTCACTCTCAGTACTGTAGTTCAATAACTTCTATTTGGTGTTTCCAGTTCACACGGTCAACACTTGTTAAGAAAGATGAACTTAACAATGATAGATGATTTTCATAAAGTTTTAGATCAAGAAAACATATTTGGAATTTGGGATTCAATTTTATACTTTTGGGAATGTAAATCCAGCTATGGTTTTTACTTCTTTTTTTTTTCTTTTTTTAATTTAAATTTTATTTTTATATTCCCCATACAACTACAACCCCCTTATTTTGACCCCTATCCTTCCTTTTCCCACCTCCCAACCCCCATAGAGTGTCTCTGGTTCATAGTTGTTTGTTGATTTTGATATTTTCTTTCTTATAGTTATTCTTTTTCCTGGTCCCTTATTTAAGTTTTCTAGATTCCTGCTATGAGTGAGACCATCTGGTATTTTTCTTTTTCTTTCTGGCTTATTTCGCTGAGCATGATCCCTTCCAGCTCCATCCATGTTGCTGCAAATTGCATGTGTTTATCTTTTTTTTTTTTATTTCATTTGTTTGTTTCAAATTTTTATTTTAATCTTTGGGGTTACATTTTTGTTCTTCCATATGTGGACATGTTTCAATCACCCTCCACCAAACCACCTGTGCCAATGCTCTATTAACTTCCCTGTTCCACCTTCCCTGTGTATGATTTTTTTTTGGTTATTGTATTTCACAGGTGAGTGAACCCTTCCAATATCTGTCTTTCACTTTTTTTTATAATAAATTTTATTTTTATATTCCCCATACAATTGCAATCCCCTTATTTTGACCTCAATCCCTCCCCTCCCACACTCTACCCCCCATAGAGTGTCTCTGGTTCATAGTTTTTTGTTGATTTTGATTTTCACTTTCTTATAGTTATTCAATTCATTTTCCTGGTCCCTTATTTAAGTTTTCTAGATTCCTGCTATGAGTGAGACCATCCGGTATTTTTCTTTTTCTTTCTGGCTTATTTCGCTGAGCATGATCCCTTCCAGCGCCATCCATGTTGCTGCAAATTGCATGTGTTTATCTTTTTTGAATGCTGAGTAATATTCCATGGTATATATGTACCACATCTTCTTGATCCAGTCATCTACTTTTGGGCATTTGGGTTGTTTCCAAAGCTTAGCTATTGTAAATAGTGTTGCTATAAACATAGGGGTGCAGGTGCTCTTTGGAATTGATGTTTCTGTGTCCTTTGGGTAAATACCTCGGAGTGGAATTGCTGGATCCTATGGAAGCTCTATGTTTAGTAGGTCCAGAAATCTCCACACAGCTCTCCATAGTGGTTGGAGCAGTTTGCACTCCCACCAGCAGTGCAGAAGAGTTCCTTTTTCTCCACACCCTCGCCAACATTTGTTGTTGCTAGTTTTTTTTTTTGTTTTGTTTTTATAAATTTTATTTTTATGTTCCCCATACAATTTCAACCCCTCCATTCTGACCCCAATCCCTCCCCTCCCTCCCCCCACCCCACAAAAAGTGTCTCTGGTTCATAATTTTTGTTGATTTTCACTTTCTTATAGTTATTCAATTTCCTGGTCCCTTATTTAAGTTTTCTAGATTCCTGCTATGAGTGAGACCATCCGGTATTTTTCTTTTTCTTTCTGGCTTATTTCGCTGAGCATGATCCCTTCCAGTGCCATCCATGTTGCTGCAAATTGCATGTGTTTATCTTTTTTAAATGCTGAGTAATATTCCATGGTATATATGTACCACATCTTCTTGATCCAGTCATGTACTTTTGGGCATTTGGGTTGTTTCCAAAACTTAGCTATAGTAAATAGTGCTGCTATAAGCATAGGAGTGCAGGTGCTCTTTGGAATTGACATTTTGGACTGTTCATTGACTTCTGTATCCTCAGCACCTGTATCTCTTGTGTCTATGCCTGGGACATAGATGGTGCTTCAAAAAATACATGTTGGATGAATTTCTGTAAGTTATACAAAAAGTTCCAGTATTGTCTCAAAGAGAAAATTGTCCCCTGGCGTCTCTAGGAAGAGCCCTTCCCTTCTGACTTTGGTCGCAGAAGCCATTCATTTTTCTTTAACAAAATTATATGAGGTGCTAGTTTACATGGCTTTTATAGAATGAGTAATCAAGATGTCAGGATTCTGATTATCTCATGACCAAACTTTACAAAAACTATTTTTTTATTTCAAGTTTGATTTAGGCTCCTTTTTTAAAATTTATTTTATTTATTTATACATACAGGAACTGGGGTATAGGCCAGAGGTGTGGGGAGGTGAGAGGATTCACCAGAGACAGAGCAGGGAGCAGAACAGGTGGATATATTGAAATACACTGCTGAGGGAGAGACAGGAGAGGCCTGCTGTGCCATGTGGGCTAGCTCCCTGGCTGGGGATTGAACTCATGATAACACTGAAACAACCCCTGCACCATCAGGGAGGGCCCCTGGATTTAGGCTCTTAAAGGTCAAGGAAAATATGGTTTTTGACAATGTTGAGTTTTACCTGAACCCTGTGCCCCTGAAAGCAGTGATGGTTAATAAATCCTCCCATCCTTTTGTATCTAAGAAACATCTAACCACCACAAAGGGCAACCTGACATAAGGCCCACTTTGTTCTTTATGATTTTCATAGATTTATGGATGACTCCTTATTTACTTGCCTCAATAAAACACAGGCCTCTGTCCTTTGAGACATGCCTCATAATGAATATTCTCCCTCTTGCAACAGCCTGAATAAAATTATACCCACAATTGGTATATTTTGTCTTTCTCACTTTCATAAAGAAGGAACTTGTTTTGGGAAGGTTTATTTTTAGTTTCAGAGATAGTGTCCAATGGAAAATCAGTAGCTGACAATAGTAAGTGACAAAAGATCTCTTGACAATAGACAATAGACAGTCAAAGGGTCCACTCCCTCGGAGAAAGCTAGCATGGAGCTCAGCTGCAAAGCTGGGAATAATTACTATTTCCAAAGGCTAACACAAACTTGATTCCAGCAGATGGTAGGACAAAAAGATATACTGGGAGAATTTCCCATTATGTTGCGTAGATATATAATACTATCCCCCTAATATCAACTACCCCTATGTCCAGAGCATTAAAGTCTCACTCTTTCCCTGTCTAGGATTCCTGGTTTTAAGGAGAAGGGGTAGAGATAGGTAGATGCTAGGAACAAGAGATTGTCATACATTGCTTATCTGTATTTCGAAGAGATGTGTCCACAGGACCACCAGCCTGTCCTCCCACAGGGGAGAAGATTTTGACCGAATGCATAAAGAGCCGGATTTAGACAAATGGTTTCACCTTTATTCTAATGCCATGGTCAGCCCTTCATGCCAGGATTTATATGCTAGGGCAACCGAACAGAAACATTTAGCTCCATTTTATTGAAGTATCCAAATGCTATATAAAGTATCCAAATGTTATATAAAATGGAAAAAAAAAAAAGCTAGTCAGTCCAGATGCTGATGAAGTCTGGTGCCAGGAGCCCAGTTATAACATACAGACTTCAGATTCTTAGTGAGTGAATTGGGAATCTCCTAAAAAGTGGGAATCTCCTAAAAACTGGAAATCTCCTAAAACTTATTTGTCAAGGGTCATGCATATCTGTGTGTGTTCATTTTTTTTTTTTTTGACAGAGAAACAGTTTTTTTTATTCATCCTCCTCCTCCTCCTCCTCTTCCTCCTCCTCCTCCTCGTCTTCGTCTTCCTCTTCCACCTTTTTCCTGGCAACCTTGGCAGGACCCTTGGCGCCATCAAACTTCCCTTTCGACTTATAGTCGGAGACATCCTTCTCGTACTTCTCCTTGAGCTTCGCCGCCTTGTTGTTGTAAGGCTGCTTCTCACTGTCGCTTAGGTTATTCCACATCTCGCCCAGCTTCTTCGCCACGTCGCCAATGGAGATGCCGGGGTTCGTGGATTTGATCTTAGGGCGGAATTCTGAACAGAACAGGAAGAATCCAGACGGTGGCCGTTTGGGGGCATTGGGGTCCTTCTTCTTCTTGCCTCCCTTAGCTGGTCCATAGTCCTTCATTTCCCGATCGTAGCGTACTTTATCTGCCTTTGCCATTTCATCAAATTTAGACTTCTCCTTCCCAGACATTGTCTTCCACCTCTCTGAGCACTTCTTGGAAAACTCTGCAAAATTGACAGGGACCTCCGGGTTTTTCTTCTTGTGCTCCTCACGGCAGGTCTGCACGAAGAAGGCGTAAGCAGACATCTTGCCCTTCGGTTCTTGGGATCACCCTTAGCCATCTTGACTGAACGGGCGCGTCCCGCCCGGCCGCCTCGGCGGGGCCGGGCGGCGAGGCCGGGGCGGCGGCGGGGCGCGCTCGCGGCGGCGCGGGCCGGTGTGTGTGTTCATTTTTATAAAGAATGGTTCCACAGCTTTTTAGCATTTTAAAAGGACCTATACCTTCTGAATAATCAAGAATCACTACTTTTTACAGATGTTCTGGGGTTTCAAAGAAATATCCCCTAGACGGAGTCCCCTCATCATTGGCCATGGCATGTCCAAGATCATCAAGTCTGAATGGGCCTGCTTCATCTGTAGGTGCTCAGTGTTCTGTAATCAGCTCAGTCTTCTGAGCTGGTAAGTAATGCCAAAGTCTTTGGTATCAGCAAAGTGCTGATTAAATTAGTCCATCTCCTAAAAGCTTGGAAGTCACCAAGAGAAAAACTAGACATTATCTGATCAATCCTGACGTATTTAATACTGGCTAAATCTATTCAGATGGCTATAAAAAGATGCCAAGAACAGGTCACTTATAATGAACAAAAACTTTTTGCTCACTATCTGGGAGACTGGCAAGTTAAAGATCAAGGCACAGGTGTGGCTACATTCTGGAAAGGCCCTCCTCCTCCTGCTTCCTAATTGGCACCTTCTCACTGCATCCTTACATGTAGGAAGGGCCAGAGTTCTGTAGGGTCTCCTCCTAAGAGTTTCCCAAAGAGAGTTCCATCTCCTAATGCTGTCACTTTTGGGGATAGGATTTCAATATATGAATTTTGGTGGGACACAAATGTTCAAACCATTAGAAGATATTTTCCACAAATACTCTTCATTAAGAATGCAGTCTGACATCTTTACAGACACATCACCCAAAGCAGTGATAGTGAAGGCAAAGATAAACAGCTGGGACTACATCAAATTAAAGAGCTTCTGCACAGCAAAAGAGACAATAACAAAAACAAAGAGAAACCCCACCGACTGGGAGAACATTTTTGCACACAACACTAATGATAAAGGACTGATCACAAAAATCTGCAAAGAGCTGATGAGACTCAGCACAAACAAAGAAAATAATCCAGTCAAAAAATGGGCAGAAGAGCTAAAAAGAAACTTCTCTGAAGAGGAAATGCAAATGGCCAACGGACATATGAAAAAATATTCAACATCACTTGTCATCAGGGAAATGCAAATCAAAACTACCATGAGATACCATCTTACACCAGTGAGAATGGCACATATTAAAAAAACTAACAACAACAAATGTTGGCGAGGGTGTGGAGAAAAAGGAACTCTTCTGCACTGTTGGTGGGAGTGCAAACTGGTCCAACCACTATGGAGAGCTGTGTGGAGATTTCTGGACCTACTAAACATAGAGCTTCCATAGGATCCAGCAATTCCACTCCGAGGTATTTACCCAAAGGACACAGAAACATCAATTCCAAAGAGCACCTGCACCCCTATGTTTATAGCAGCACTGTTTACAATAGCTAAGCTTTGGAAACAGCCCAAATGCCCAAAAATAGTTGACTGGATCAAGAAGATGTGGTACATATACACCATGGAATATTACTCAGCATTCAAAAAAGATAAACACATGCAATTTGCAGCAACATGGATGGCGCTGGAAGGGATCATGCTCAGCGAAATAAGCCAGAAAGAAAAAGAAAAATACCGGATGGTCTCACTCATAGCTGGAATCTAGAAAACTTAAATAAGGGACCAGGAAAAAGAATAACTATAAGAAAGAAAATATCAAAATCAACAAACAACTATGAACAAGAGACACTCTATGGGGGGTGGGGGTGGGGAGGGGAGGGATTGGGGTCAAAATAAGGGGATTGCAATTGTATGGGGAATATAAAAATAAAATTTATTTAAAAAAAAAAGAATGCAGTCTGAAACCACAAATAGAACTGGCTAGAGATAGAATATGAATATGAAATGGAAACATACAAGTAACACCAAGATTCTGGAGCTGTTGTTTTCTGTTTAAGTACTCAAACCTGGATTTTGTGGTCTATGTTTTGAATTAATAATAGCTTTCAGAATTATTTTGCATAATTTTAATAGACAAGGCTTAATTGGCTCACTGAACTGTTTTCTTGAGATCTTAATTTTCCTATGAAAGCAGTAAATGCCAACAAGACAGACATCTCTTCTGTACTAAGCTCTGTTTACAGTTCTAAGAAGTAAACAGTCAGTTATTACATTAAAAACCTTCCCTCTAATTTTGATCCACGGGGCTTTTAGAGAACTAAGAGCTAGGGATAGCACCAAGAACCTCAAAATGTGCCTGACAGCTAAAAGCTGAAATCTGATCTGACTCCACTGTCGGTAAATAGAATAATGCTTCTCAATGTCATTCTACTCTTGCTGTATAGGGACGACATAGGCCACTTAGGCTATCAACAAGATATTCTTGGTTTCTAAATTGCTTTGAGAAAGCATTTTGGAGGCATCTCAGACTTGTGGCAAGGGGTTCCATTTGTCAAATTGGATATAAAATAAATTAAATAGAATTGTATCCATATACATTTATGTTCCCTAAGGTACTAACTTGGGCAGAACTTAAAAGCTCAGTTGTAGTGTTACCTCCTCTGTGGCCAACTTAATTGCTCTCTCAGTATCTTAATTGCTGGCTGTTCTGTCTGTCTCTCCAACAGGCTGACATCGAATGGAACAGAGACTATGTCTTACTTATCTTTGTCTCTCCAGTAGCTGATACAAATCGGTAGCTTGCTGACTGTTTGCAATCAACAAGAATGTGTTCAATTGCCCTAGGAATTCATTTAGCAATCGCCAAATGTTAGGTCAGAATCCTGTTCCATTCTGAATATTCTGGGAAGTGTGCTTATCCATTCATCTCCCTTACCTTTTAAGCTCTGGTAAAAGTACTGAAGACCATGTACTTTTTTTAATAATAAGAGAAATTACTGGTTTATTTACAAATATACTAGTAAAGGGAAATTTGTACAATTATCAAATGTACAGTAATATGTACATTTTTTAAATAGTGAGAAGTTTGTTAAAATCCTTTAGTTTTACTGAAGAGCTACACACCATAACAAACAACTTACATGTGTTCAAAATAGGATCAAGCACTTCCTATTTTCATGCCGTAAATCATAGCAGGAGAAGGTGATTCTAACCCTCCTTACTTCTCAGGGTCCTGGTAGGGGAAGAATATTAGAAAAATCAACTACAGTAATTCAGGTCAATGATAGAGGCAAGTATTTTTCTGTGCTAGGCACTGTTCTAAGCAGGTTATGCCTTTTATCTTATGGAATCCTCACTATAACCACAGGTGGGTATTACTTTTGTTCACACTTTATATATGGGAAAACTGGCACAGAAAGATCAAGTAACTTGGCCAAGTGAGGGACGCTCATGAGTACTCCCCATGTCGCATACCTCCCAAGGAGCTAAGCAGAATGAATCCTTTCTCCTGTGTTCTCTCATAGACTCAGTACTCAGGCATGGACCTTATTGTGCCATGTGATTAGATACCATAGTCAGTCTTGTTGCCCCAACGGTGAGTTCCTGACTGAACAGGTTTCCCTTGCTATCTGAAATTGTTCCTATATAATCTTTTCTGGCATAAAATAAAGCATCAATTAGCATTAATTTCTGTGTTAAAAAATTTGAGCCTTCCCAGGCCCAAGAAAAGAACCTGCCAAGTCATGTGACACAACATGCAAAACCTAAAATAACACTAACATATAGTAAAAGCAGGAATACCCTGATAAATACACAACCTGTGCACAGTCTGGCTTGGGACAGAGCTTGGAGGTGCCACACTTGCTTCTCAGGGAACACACTGGCTCTGGAGCAGCTGCTGCCGAACAACTGCTGACATGGTGCTACTTTTCACCTTTTATTTTAAGAGTGAAAATCCTTTTCAGATTTTTTTTCGGTTAGTGAAAACAGGTCTTCTGTAAAAGTGAAGGGGCATAAAACAAACTCAAAAAAGCAGGAATCCTTACATTTATTGGTGATCTTTTTTGTCTCCCCACTTAGCAGAGTGACTGCTTTACAGTAGCTGTCAGAGAATTTCTATCCAAAATGGCTCCACTCCTGGGTGCCTCCTCAGAGAAGGGTATGACGGTCTCAGTTGCATTTGTGTGTGTGTGTGCATGCACACACACATGCACATATGGGCACAAGCCAGCAGCTATTTCCACAGAAGGCAACTGAGCCCTAGAGGAATGAACTGGCATTTAAAACTAAACCCTTATATCAAGAAAAAGTCATGTTTTAAATAATTTTTAGATGTTAAAAAAAATTTAGAAAGTCAAAGAGGTTTTTAAAACATATGTGTAAATTCTAACCAGTCAATTCCACTTCTAGGAGCTCATCCAAACAATCTTCGTGGCTACCAGCCATGGTAGTTATAACAGTACATCTCTGTGGTGGCTGAGCAGGTCATGCAGCCCGGGTAGGGGTGTCGTTCTGCATATAATGGGGATGAGTTAGACTAGAATGGGCCTGCCTGTGCTACTGTAATGTGACAAAGGGAATCTGGAGTAATCCAACATTGTTTTATAGTAGAGCCCAGAAACGTCTATTTTAAAATACTGACTGTGATAGTTTAAAAAATGGACTCAAATTCTCTCCCTCCCTCTCTCCAAGCTGTTTTGTAGAGATCTCCCACACTAAACTGGCCTTGGGACTCCATTTGGCTAACAGGACATAAGCAAAAGGAATATAAAAACAGAGTAAGAACAGAGGCAAGGAAAGTGTTTGCCCATCAGGACCTGCCTTCTGGCTGCCTAGGAGACTCCTGCCACCACTACCAATGAGGAAGGAAGATGGGGCAGGTTTGATGGGTAGACATGTGTGCCTTGAGCACCTTGGTTGCTCCAGGCAACAGTACAGCACTTGCAACCCATATGAGTGTGGGGATCCTGGATCACGTAGCCTCAGCGAGCCTGCCCTGACCACAGATGCATGAGAGCCCAGTAAAGTTCAGCTGAGTGAGCCCAGACCAGAACAGGCCAGCCAGCTCCCAGAATTCTGAACTAAGTTTTATGCCCCCAACTCATGTTGGGGGTGGTATGCCATAGAGTAAAAGCTAATTGATAACCAAATTTAAATATGTTGGAACTAAACAAAAGAAGGATCCAGTTCTGGTAATATCTAGGGAATGTAAAGATTTAACAAGGACTTCTCACAGTTAGAATAGTAGAAGAGCAAAACCACCTCAAGATTTATCTAACCAACTAGGGAAGTGGTTATTGATGAGATCGGGTGTGTTCAGGGTGGTATGGCCGTAGAAGGGAAGTGGTTATTTGAGATCACACATGTATATACTGGAACAGTGCACCAGCAGAAATGCTAGTGTACAATAGCTGCTACACACCGATCTGATATTTGGTGTTGCCAAACATGGATCAAAAAGTGCAACTTACTTCACCAGCCCAAATTCACAGTAGAAATGGAACGCTGAACTGAGTGGATCACACAATACAGTGGGGAGGGCATCTTGCCTAAGGACAGGATAAAAAGTCTGAGTAAAGTTCCAAATGTCTATGGGAACATGTTCAATTTCACCTTTGAGGACAGAGGAGTGCCCAGTGGGGGCAGTAAACAGCTCTACTCAAGTCACGCTGTTATAGAGCAACCCCGATATTAAATGGGTTCCTGGCTGTGGGTCCTCACCCGCGTGCTTTAAAGGGACTTATGAATACTCTACTACAGACACACACAAAAGGTTAATAAAAGGTTTATTTACAAGAGAAAAGGAAATAAGGAAAATGTACAACTCAGGGAGAAAATAGGGAAATAAAGTCTTTAATGCGTCCTACCCGATCCGACGACCTGGAAACCCAAAGTCACTCTCTCAGAGCTGGCGGGACGCTGCGAGCTGCCGAGAGCCAAAAATGGGGATCCCCCAAAGCCCACGTGTCTGCCTTTTATATCCACCTGGCTGCTTAACCCCACCCTCAGGTCCCAGCCACCTTCCCTTGGTGGTGATGGGATTTGGAGTTCCCAGTGTCTTTGGCTTTGACCTGGGGTGGGGGTGGAGTCCACAAAGCCTATATGGAATTTGCTTTGGGACATCCTTTTCCCCCTAACAATTCCCCCTTCCACTTTTTGCCACCATTTCCATGGTGATGAAGATCGAATATATGGAGGTTGGGATGCAGTCTCAGATGAACATTTTTTCAGGTTCCAGTGTGAAAGAAAACCAGTCTCTCCAGGTATTTATCCATTGTGGAAAGCAAAAGTCCTCTACTCCAGGAAAAATAGTTCATCAGTTTAAGCCAAAAAAAAAAACAAAAACAAAACATCTGGAGGCATTAGCCAAACAAGACAGCAGATATGTAAAAATCACAGAAAAAAAAATCTTAAAATGGTTCAACTGATGTAAAACACAGTGGTGACGCTCCAGAATACCGTGGAAGCCAAGGCTCTTCCGGCAGGTACATCAGCACAGAAAGCCGAATTAATAGCCCTGACCCGTGCCTTGGAACTCTCAAAAGGTAAAAGAGTTAATATATTTACTGACTCAAATACTCTTTTATGATTCTCCACATGCATGGGGCCATTTGGAAGGAGCGGGGACTTCTTACGGCTAGCAACAAGGATGTCAAACACCCATTAGAAATCCTGGCCTTGTTAAAGGCAGTAGCTTTACCATCAGCTGTCGCTGTGATGGCACTGT